>NC_143040.1:57001749-57146749 GCF_057628025.1 Oncorhynchus mykiss
TTAGACAAGTCTGTGTGTTTGGTGCTTTCTTTGTGTACAAGTGGACTTGAACTTTGCATCTATTGTTTAGGGATGTTGGTTCTAGCAGTAATCACAGGCATGTTCACTGCTGTAGCGTTTAACTAGTTCTGTATGGTAGCCAGCCCAGCCAGATTGATTTTGTGAAAAGGTGACCCTTTTCTCCCACAGGGGATCTCGCTGTCAGCTCACTGTATGTTTCACTGTTAGCATTATATTCAGGCACAGCAGAGTCCGATGGACTGATTATTGAAGCGGTTTACTACGATGGATTCTTTACATTCAATGTGGTGTTTTTGGTCTGTATCGTAGCCCATTATTTAGATCCTATGGTAAAAATGGAAACAGTACATTTAGTATAATCAGTGCTCCATTGTTTAGAATGTTATTAAGAAATGTTTTGACTCTGTTGATTCTGAAATGGCTAACACATATCTCTGTAAATCGCTCATAGGGTGCCATGTCATTCTTGGTTCAGAGCCCGTTGAAGGCCTTTATAATGAAAAATGCCAAAGAACACTAACATGCAGTTTGATGATAAGTGGCTTTGGCACTACAGTATAATCTACCATACTGTAATATACTGTATGCTTTCACTCTATGATCCATGGCCTGTTATTTCCTCCTCATAACTGAATGACCACAGGATCCTCTGTAATATCCAGACTGTATGACAGAGATCAGGCAAAAACATCTCTCGGTCTTACAACAACAGTCTATTGACTTTTGTTTACCTCCTGTTGTTGTCAGTCCGTGGGGACTTGTCTTATGAAAGTGGGTCTCACTCTCAGACAGTGTTCTACTGCTTCTAGCAGCTGTGGCTAAATTATACCGTACTGCTCCTTTAAGAGTCAGCTAGGTATTAGGCTGAGGCTCTGTGCCACAGGAAGGTGATAAGTGATAAGGGAGGAGTCCTCTGGGTACTGATTTGACAGAAGGAAGGTAACATCAGGGAGAACTGGATAATGAATGATACTACTAGATGACGTTATGGGTCTGAGGGAACAATGACGTTTGAGACCTGAAACCTTCTAAATGATTAATGAGACAATAGTTTTACCTGTTTATTGTTCTAGTTTACTTAATGTCAGATTAAAGCCAAAACCAAGATGTCTTTCTGTGTTTGATGAATTGATCTGAAAGGGCTATGCAGACGAATTCTTAATTTCATGGTGTGGTTTTTCTTCTACTACAAGGTTCAATGTCCACTTATAGCTAGCCCAGAAATGCACAGCTAGTGGTTCCTGATCTCCAGGGTTCTGTAGTTTACCGGGTAAAAAAGTGCACTAGCATGGAATTGTAGTGCTGAGGCTGGGGATGCATCCTCCAGGGATGGCCCAACCCAGCCCCATGTTTCACACTGCTGTGTCAAGGGGTTTGAGGCTTTGATCCTCAAGTTTACCTTCAAGGACAAGTGTTTTTCACAGACAGCCTCAACATGGCTCAAAATGCAACCCTGTGTGAAGTGTGTACTGTCTAATATGCTGTGTGTGTGTGTGTGTGTCACAAGGACATGCAGTTTGCTCATGATATAGACACCCCACTATTACACCCCCCCCCCAGTGTTTATACCCTGTGGAAGTGTGTCCTCACTGACATGGCCCAAGGCTCCATCCCTGAGACACGATGTCAGACTAAACAGAGAGAGGATGTAGGAGTCATCCAGGGGCATTAGCAGGGGAATACCAGGTCACAGGGTGCTAGCGGAGAATAGGGGAGGGCAAGCTCTCTTTGCTCCAGAACAGATGGCCTATAGCGTAGAGGCTATTGAGAGGCACAGGGCTGCAGGCAGGGTCCAGTGTTGTTGTCAAGGAAGATGTGGTCCCCTCCCCCAAAACTGTTATATAGCTCCGGTTCAGCCCACAGCACAAGGCTGACGTCTACGAGAATGTGAGTGTGCTTGTGCCTTTGCTTTTATTCAGGCAAAGGAAGGCTGCAAGTTTGAAAAGCTCAGTCAGAAGTTGGCTCTGTGTCAGAACTAGCAGTGAAAGGAACTGGAAGCAGCCATTGTGACTCCTGGAGCACACCAGATGATTTTGTCTATTTTCTCCTAAAGAGCTTTGTTTGGTTTCAACTTATTCATTTTGAACGATAGGGAGCAATTCCCCTGCTTCAAACTCTTTAGCTTCGAGGGGCTAATCATTGTCAAAGCTAATCAGAGAGTCAGAAGGTTGGCTTTATAAATACATTAGATTTGATTTGATGCGGAGACTACGGCAGATGGATGGTAAACCTGGCCGAGGACAGGCCGAGGACTATTAGCCTGGTGGAGGGGCCAACTGCAGTCGACCAGGCACTCATGACCTCTTAATCTTGAACACGTGGCCTCTGGCCTTAACTTGGCAGCCCTGGGAACTTTAGCTGCCAAAGGGCTTCAACTTAGCAACCCTTCTAACTGTATCTGTCAGAGATAAAGGTCTTTGACTTGGCAGCCCCTCTAACTGTATCTGTCAGAGATAGAGGTCTTTGACTTGGCAGCCCCTCTAACTGTATCTGTCAGAGATAGGGGTCTTTGACTTGGCAGCCCCTCTAACTGTATCTGTCAGAGATAGAGGTCTTTGACTTGGCAGCCCCTCTAACTGTATCTGTCAGAGATAAAGGTATTTGACTTGGCAACTCTAAACACTTTCTGTCAAGATTTCTGGATTATAATTAATGGATATGTTTTTGTGGGGATTGATACATTTTACGTTAGAGGTAATCAAATCTGAAATGTGTTTGTTGAAATAAAAAACTTTAGAAGCCTTTTTAATCCTTCAATACACTACACGTTTGCAACTTCTCATCAACAAAAGAATGATCAAATGAAGATCCAACATCTTTATCTATAGAGAATAGATGCTTTAATTTTATCACTGTATGACCTATGTCAAGTTCATGATCTGTGTCGTGGTTCTACACGTTGTGGGAACAGCTATAGCTGGTGAAGGCTAGCAGCAGTTTGTAATAGGTCAGGACTAAAAACAAACTTGGCTAAACTGTTTGCCTTGTGCCTGACCCATTTCGTAGAAGCTTGATAGAATAAATTCTCACAACCAAGGCTTCATAACCTTTTAACATGGTGCTGTTTGTCCCTCTGACCACATTGGGAAGGTCACAGGTACCAAACAAAACACGTTTGTGTGACTGTGACATCACACTTATGCTACAGATCTCCTTTACTCTCAAGCCGGAGCTGTGGATTCCTTATTACCCTCAGTCTATATGCTGCAGTACAGAACATCTAGTCATTCTCGAAGGTCTTAAAAGTCAAGGTGCAGTAAGAAGGAGAGGTAAACAGCAGTAATGCCACAGATCAGTTAATCCCCAGGGTATTTACACTATGGCCTGGCCTCTCACATGCTGTATGTGTGCTGCTGCTGCACCAGTAGAGGATGGCTTTCCTGGAGCGTGAGCTACATGCTTATGGAAGGTTTATACTGCAAGGGTCGTTCTCCTCCTTCCGCTGAGCCCACAGCTACAGTAAGAACACTCTCCAGCAGTTTCTGTTATTTGGAATCTGCCCCTGGACAAATGTGCCATTGGGAAGCAAAGAAAAGGCTGGAATTTCCGTGTTTAAAAATAAACAGCGGGGCAAACTGTAGCAGGCTTTCAAAAACTTTCCCAACCGATCAAAGAAGACGTCAGTGAGTTCTGCAGAGTAGGAAAAATGTGAGTAATGTTTAGGTTGGAGAGGAATATAAAAGGGATTTTGAGTCAGAGGAGAGGAGTGAGTTTCTACAGTAGTCATGGAGACAGAGTGGCACAGCAGAGACCGACCTGGGCTGACTCCTTCAGGATCACTGTGATGGAAACCTGGTGCAGGTTTGAGCCTAACACATGGAAGCACTGTATTTCTGTACTGTATATGCTTTTGACAGGGAAAGCTTGTAGTTGTAATTCAATTTTAGTATACCAAGAATGTCCTCTCTTCGGATGAGCTACAGTAGCCATGTGGTGGGGTTCCTCTTGTAAACAGACATTGTGGATTTTGCAAAGTGAATCTGTTCTTCAGAAACCTTAATGGAAAGTAGTCCTCTGATCATTGGCTGGGTGTCCTCTTCTTAACCACTAAAATACCAAAGCTCTACTGAACACCAGATTATGACTCAGCCCTAATTGCAACACCTGTTATCAAACATTGGGGGTTGTCACAGGCAGTTAACAGAGCTGTGTGTCCATAGTGATAACCCAATCGCTACCTAACCCAACCACTTTCCTTTGTGTGTCCCTCAGATGGTCCTGGCTGTTCAGCAGGAGGAGAGAGGGTCGCCTGAGAGCAGAGGAATCCAGGACCACCATGCCCACTGAAGGAACTCTGAGACGAGACTGAGACTTTAGAACACACAGGTGAGTCTCCTATCAGCGATTATTAACAGTGCTTTTATAAGTGGTAGTGATTGTTGGCAAGTGTCAGCACGTTTAAGTGGTGCAGGGAGTGGAAAATGTTAGGCTAACGCTAATGTAGTATTGTCAACTATGCCGATTTATGAAATGAAGTGCGCCATAGCAGCAAGTGCGCCATAGCTGCCTTCAGTAACATATTACAGTTGACAAAGCAATGTCAAACCAAGCCACTACATGCCTCAAACCACGTTCTTTGATTCATTTCCATCACACATAACAGCCATGAAGCCTTAAAGCTTGTTGGTCACACTGGTGATACTGTCGCCTTGGTACCTTTCCTGGAGTGAAATGAGAAGAAAAGGATGTCTTTGCAATTATTAGACTTTTTCATCCTGAGTCTCTTTTGTCTTCCAGATCGCAATGGGAAACTCTGAGAGCCAGTACAGCATTCAGGGGTCCAAGGGCACCAGCTTAATCTTCCCAGGGAAACAAAAGCCCTACTCACTAAAGTTCCGCTCAAACAAAGAAGAGGTTCTATCCCCCCATACATGGTGGAAAGGTGGGCCGGGGGGCTCTGGGTACAAGGCTAGGGCTGTTGGTCGAGGCTGCCTCTCCCCCCTGCAGAGGAGAGGAGAGCCGTACATCTCCAGACACTATGATTACGTCACCAAGGGGGTGAAGGGCAGTCCAAACTGCCATCTCTGGCATGGCTCCCCACCAAGAGGCCGCTCACACCTCCCAGCTGAGAATAGATGCTGCCCATATGAGGGCAGGGGAAGCCTGTACAGTAGAGCATCAGGGGATCTGAACGACTATGCTCTGAACGGACACAGGACCCCAGAGAGGATGCGAGGAGAGGGAGATGAGGGGCTTGAGGAGCAGAGCAGTCCCAGGGTGGTCATCAAGAAGGATGGTAGTCTGAGGGTGGAGTTCACCAACACTAACAGTGGTCTGCTGCTAGATGAGGCATCTGGGCCAGTGCAGCTGCTCAAGTTCTCCCCCACCCTGGAGTCCACCTCTAGTCTGCCTGGCAGCAGCAGGCCTGAGGCCCACCATGGTGCTCCGCAGCCAGCCTCAACCTCCACCGCCAGGACTAGCAAGGGCAGCTCGCTGAGCTCAGAGGGCTCTTGGTACGACTCGCCCTGGGGGCCCAGCGTGGAGCTCTGCGACCAGGACCAGTCCTGTTCCTCCAATAGGTCTATGGGAAACCGTAGGTCTGACCAGTTGGATTCCTTTGGCCAGCAGTCTCCTCCTGTGTCCATCTCAGATCTCTACAGGGACCCCAGTATGGCTGCCACCTTCCCCACAGCTAAGGACCTGTCGGCCCAGTACAGGGAATCCCCTCTTCACTCCCATCACATCCAGCACCAGGCCTCCTTTGTTTCGGCCCTGGACATGTCTGCTGAGGAGCAGTGTCCAGAGGCCCTGCAGTACTCATCCTACACCCTGCCCTGCCGTAAGGCCCAGCCTAATGGAGAGGTTTCCACCCTGAAGAAGGGCACTGGCTCCGTCAGGAGCCGCATGAGACGCCTCAGCGACTGGACTGGAAGTCTCAGCAGGAAGAAGAGGAAGACACAGGTGAGTGGGGCTGTCATCTGGGGCTGTCTGTGTTTGAGCACTGGGACCCTGATCTACAATCTATGAATTTTGTTATATTTTGTTACAGAAACATTTGTCAAAAAGTACTAAACAATGAGCAAACCGAGCCAGTGGCAAGGAAATGCTTCCGCTCAGGTTCTAAAGGGATGTTGTACTTCACAGGTCATAGATCTGTACACACCCTACCTTCATGGCTTGGTATGTACAACCAGTAGGCCTACAGCGTGTTTGCAGTTAGGTCTGTAGCCATAGCATATTTCTAGTCGTCAATCTGTAATAGAGGTACTGCTTTAGCTGCATCAGGTGTTTCTAATCTCCTTAGGAATTTCCCTGCTTTGAGATGTGATTGTCTGCAGTTCCTTGGCTCCACAGGAGAATATGATGACTCTGGAGTCTCCCAGTGCTTGGCACAGACTAGTGTTCCAACCATGTTAGTGAGGGAGGGGAGGCAGCAGAGGAAGCAACTCTCTGACAGGTACTTGGCTGGGGGACTGTTACTGGGCATTGTGGTCTCACCAGGAACACAACGTTGTCCCCGATCCCGAGTACCACAATACCAGCTGTCTGAGTACAGGGAACTACAGGGTACCGCGGAATGAAATTTGGGAAGCGGATGGTGCATTGTGTAGGGACTAGAGAGGCAGTCGTCTACCGGAGAATAAGGCATGAAACCGAGGGAAGGGGAGGAAGGATGAAAAGACAAGGGGTCTGCAGATTCCATGACTACGTCTGGGTGGGTACAAGAGGTCATGTCAGTTTAGTGTTTTTAGCAAAATCATGTCAATGAATGGAATATGTAGAATGCCCTGTGTTGGAAGCATAGCTCCATTGTATATAATTTGCTGTTGAGTGCATTGTTACGATCAGACGATACCCTCCAGTTTGGGTCTAGATGATTGTTGTTACACAGTGGAGATTGAAACAGTGTTTTTTTTTCTCTTGTGTATAAGCTCGTCTGTGCATTTCATTGAGATATTGTGTGAGTGGTTGAAAATGGATGTTATCTACCAGTAGACAGCAGGTCTGTATGATGTATTGTGATGCAATAGAACCAGACCTGTAAAATGACACCAGGCTGTTTTGTACAGTATTAGAAGAACCAGGACTTGTATGCAAATCATTGGATAGAGTGTGTTATGGGTCTGTAATAGTTAGAGCATTTAAACCCCATAAATGTAATCACCATAGTCATATTTTCTGCAACAAAGGCTAAGTAGTTAATTCCTAAAAATGTGTGTTAGATATTCCCAAATTAGCTTAAAAACTGCTTGAAACGTGGCCCTCCGTGACTTTGAGGCTTTAAATCATACAATCCCTAATTCTCTTGTAAACTTTAAAATGCTTTTCAAACCATTCCAAGATAATTGCTGTAAGCCTATGAAATCTCTGTTACTGAAACTAATTCCCAGCTGAAGATTTCGAAACCCCACCCCACTCTTAATGATGTGGTCGTCATGGTGATTATGATTTGGTGGCGCTGCTCTGGGTTTCTACTCAACACTCTGTCCTCCTCTCCAGAGACCCAATCCACTAGTGTGTACTCTATGGATAGGTACTCGTTCATTAGGGCATTAGGTTCTAAGTAAAATATCTGGGTGTAACCGGCGTTGGCACAAGAGGGTTAACTTCTCTTGGGGCCAGAGCTTGCACTCTAAAGTTCCTATTGTCATGACGTTGCACTTTTTGGGTACAGCGAGCACCCCCCCTCTCTCTCTCTCTCTCCTCCCACACCCAGTCTGCTGTTAGGCAGGTCATAAATTCCTGGAGGAGATTCTTCCTCATGGCCAGACAGTATAGAGTGAGAGAGTGAGTTTTCATAGAGAGAACAAGGGAACTCCTTCCACCTCACAAAACTTGAGAACTGAACAATATTCATGTTCTGGAGAATGTATAAAAGGTTGGTGAAGTAGCCAGCTACGAACTGGTCCGTTTGGTACAATTTTGTGAAACTCATGAGACAATACAGCCACATTACCATAACCCTGTTTATACAAGAGTCTCGGTTGTGGGACTTGCATCTAATTGTTGTATGGGATGAATGAGTAAAGATTAAACTATTTGTGAAATGATGTAATGTGATTTTAGACTGTTTAATGAAGGAAACTCTAATTCCCTTTGGAGTTTAACCGCCTCATGAGCACAGACATTGATCTGGCGTCGTGGGACAGCCCCTTTCTGCTCTCCCGAATATAACCCCCACCTTGGGAATTTATCATGACCAGTTCCTCATCACAGAGGGCTAAGGTTTGAATAGAGACCATGCATTTATCTTGCTGAATTCTTAACCATACCACGCGATTAAACTCTTAGACTATCTAACCGACAGAATAAGAACAAATATTTGATACTAATTACTAGTTTGCAGCTAGGAATTCGGTATCATCGAATGCGAAGATCGACAACCACCGAAACATATACTCTATAACAACATTGCTGAATGTTACTCTGAACTATATATATATATATATATATATATATATATATATATATATATATAGAGAGAGAGAGAGAGAGAGAGAGAGAGAGAGAGAGAGAGAGAGAGAGAGAGAGAGAGAGAGAGAGAGAGAGAGAGAGAGAGAGAGAGAGAGAGAGAGAGAGAGAGAGAGAGAGAGAGAGAGAGAGAGAGAGAGAGAGAGAGAGAGAGAGAGAGAGAGAGAGAGAGAGAGAGAGAGAGAGAGAGAGAGAGAGAGAGAGAGAGAGAGAGAGAGAGAGAGAGAGAGAGAGAGAGAGAGAGAGAGAGAGAGAGAGAGAGAGAGAGAGAGAGAGAGAGAACTTTCCAACAGAGATCAAGACGACACACTGAGCGTAAATATATATTGATTGCAATTGTTCCCGAATGAGTGAGCGTTCATGTGCAAAGGATTAGCATTTCAATTGCTATAATTATCAACTTTCTAGTGTCTTTTATCTAGGTCGACCCCCACTTCCCTATTACCACCAAGCCGCCATGCCGGTTTAGCCCACTAGGGCACATTCACTCATAGTGAAGACTGGGTTTGTGCAGATAACCAACCATTTACGACGTTTGGAATGAGACTAACATGAGGTAAAGAATAATTAATTAATGAGAAGACTAATTGATCAGATATTAAAACAGTATCTGACAGTTATATTAGGAAATGTATAACTTTGTAATCTGAATATTTTCCTTGGTGCCCCAACATCCTAGTTGATCACGTAATAATAATTACAGAGAATTGATTTGATAAACTACAAATAAGTCTTCAGTTTAATGATGCCAAAGACACGACTCTATCTTAAACCCTGATAATCTCTTGCAATGTGTTAGGTTTGGGGAGCGACCTAGGATACAACGTCCATGCAGTATTGAACTTGACCTTTTAAGTGAGAAGGACAGGGGCTATTGAGGGACTGTGATTGAAGTTGTTCAAGTTCCCAGCAAAGCTTCAAAGGTCCATGAGAAACACCCCAACAAGCTCCAATCAGTAGCAATCTCATCCCTATTCTCCGTTCAACTCTAACACACATCAAATGTTCGTATCTGTAGGCATTGGGCAATCCCAGGCTTCAGAACAGAATACTAATGAGCAGAGTGATATTTGTTTAGATAAATGGTCTCTTTCAGTGTTCTGACTCAAACTTCTTCGTGGGCAAATGTTGGAGCGTGATGTTTCCAACTGAGCTCTGTATAGACTAGACATTCAGAGTTGTCATAGCTTCATGCTGACACATTCATTGGGTCTCTCTGCACTCTGGTGACTCTGTGGTGCCCCGGACAGAGCTGATTCAGGGGTCCACACTGGCCTGGTTCTGCCCCTGTTTGGAGTTCTCCGCTGGGTCTAGTTCCACCATGGCCACCTAATCACCGCCAGCTTCCAATTGGCTCAATGAACCCTATTTCACCATGTATCACAAAGTCTGGCCACTCAGCCTCTTTTCAATGGGTCGACCCAAATCAGGACTAATTCCAGCTCTCGTTGCCCTCCACCTGGGCTTCAGGGCTCTCGCTGCGCTGCGCCCTCCAAGCCAGACACTCAGGCCCAGCCCACGTTCTAATGAGAAACAGCTGGGGGAGACGGCGGGAGAAGGGGATTGGGAAGGAAAGCGGAGACTATGGGATACTAAGGGGAAAAAGGGTAGATGGGGAGGTACTGGGGGAGGATTTTGAAGACTGACATACAGGGAAGGAAGGGAGAGTTTGACGGACAGGGAAGGAAGGGAGAGGTTGATGGACATGGAAGGAAAGGAGAGGTTGGCAGACAGTGTGAGGAGGGGGGTAGACTCGGCAAGAGACTGAGGAAGGGTTGCTTTGGAAAGTCATTGGAACACTGTGTTTGAAGTTTACCCAACCGAGTTGCCAGGGGAGAATCAATGTTTCAATCTAGTGGAGTGCAGGTGGGATGTCATTACCCCTGAAAGAGCGCAATCACATGAAGTAGTGTTTCTACTGAGATCAGGAAGCCACGGTGTCCTCGCAGACTCAAGAACTTCAGTCGCACTTCATCCTACCCTCACCCCAAAGTCTTCCCCTACCCTCTCTCCCTACTCTCCCCCTACCCTCTCTCCCTACTTCACCACAGTCTCACCCCCCCATCCCTACTCTCTCCACAGTCTCCCCCCACCCTCTCTCTCTACGCTCTCCCTACTCTCACCCCACCCACCCTCTCTCCCTACTCTCACCCCACCCACCCTCTCTCCCTACTCTCACCCCACTCACCTTCTCTCCCTACTCTCACCCCACCCACCCTCTCTCCCTACTTCACCACAGTCTCACCCCTCATCCCTACTCTCACTCCACAGTCTCCCCCCACCCTCTCTCTACAGTCTCCTCTCAAACTCCCATCACCCCACCCTCTCTCCCTATGCTCTCCTCACACTCTCACTTCATCCCTCTCCTCACCTTATTATCATCTCTGTGCCCTTCCAGGAGCCTAGGTATAAGGACAGCAGAGAGGCCTTTGACAGTGGAGTGGACGGTCTGACAGCTGCCACCAGCTCTCCCTCCCAGGTATCCAGCCTGTGGTACCCTGGCGGACCTGGCAATGTTGGGGCCTCCCGGGCCCAGTCTGCAGGGGCCCTCCACCACAGCAGCGACGCCCTCCACCAGAACATCTATGAGAACTTCATGCAGGAGCTGGAGACAGGGATGGGGCAGGGCAGTAGTGGAGGAGCAGGGGGAGGAGGTGAGAGGAGAGACCCGTCTACGGGGACAGAAGGGGGGGAGAGCAGCAGTGAGTCTGCAGGCGGCTCTCTGGAGCAGCTGGACATGCTCTTTGAAAAGGAGCAGGGGGTGGTACGCAGGGCTGGCTGGCTCTCCTTCAAACCCCTCCTCACCCTGCACAAGGACAGGAAGCTGGAGCTGGTCACACGCAGGAAGTGGAAACAGTATTGGGTCACCCTGAAAGGTGAGTAGGGGTGGGTGGTCAGAGAGAAAGACGGTTTGCGACATTGTAATCTAAGGTCCAGTCAATATACACATTGAATTGGACCTTCAATACCTCACTGAAATGAAGTTGAGCTTGATGCTTAATAGGTTTGGTCACATTGAAAGGTCGCGTTAAAGGTGTGAGGAGGTTAATAGGGCAACTAAAGGTCAAAGTGTAACTTGAACTTTAGCGTTGGAGGCATTACATCCTCAGGTTCAGTAGATTTAACCACTACATTGTTTGCTGAATACATAAACTGAAATGTAGTTTACGCTGGGCGACAGAGGGGAATGTCTGTTTCTAACTTTAAATCACATTTAAAGTTGAAGTAAAACCAGACATATCACTTAAGAGAGGCAGCAGCAGCTCTTCACATGGTTTTTCTGGAAGACTACAGTGTGTCGTTTGCAGAGTCCATCTCCTTTACTTAGCCTGTTCATTGCATTTATCGTACACTGATCCTTTCCTATCCTAAAAGCTTACAGGGAATTTTACTGCTGCATTTACCGGCTAAATAGATCAACCTCAGGCCAGGAGCATGAGAGTGTGTGTGTCCTTCAGCCTTCCACTTTACTGTAAATGACTGAAGAATAGCAGAGACAAATAAATGACAGATTATGAGGACATTCCTCTGAGCTGTGTTCATCGTCACTCTCATGACCAACCTCTTCCTCCAGGTTGTACCTTGTTGTTCTATGAGACCTATGGTAAGGGTTCTCCAGAGCAGGAGCTGTCTCCACGCTACGCCCTGTTTGCAGAGGACTGTATCGTCCAGGCCATTCCTGAGCACCCCAAGAAGGAGAACGTCTTCTGTCTCAGCAACACCTACGGAGATGTCTACCTCTTCCAGGTGAGGTCTACCTCTTCAAACTCACTATCAAAACTACAGAATGTAGATGTCCACAGTATTTATCCCCAAGTGGGTGGAAATGCTGTAGAACCAGTTTTTTTCAGAAAAAACATTCCATATGTTTGTATAGCAACAGCAAATTTTCATGTGTTCATAAATGTCACACTACAACTATATTGTTCAGTCCAGCTGGTGGTTCCTCCATCCTAGAGCCTGTGCGGCATTAGCTTGGCGTTAGCATGTTGTTAGCTTAGCGTCAGCTTCATGAGCACATCATGGCGTTCGTGCTCTGATTTCCCCCATTTACTCTGCTCTGCTTGTTGAAATGCTTAGTGTTCCAGCCAATCCAACACACAAATGAGGAGAAGAAGCTGTTACTTAGTGGGGAATGTTTTTTGTAGTTGGAAAGGAAAGTGTGCTACTGTGGCAGCCTGGTCTGATAGCCTCTTCCTGCTTGGGCAGCCAAGCAGATTGGTGTAGTCTACTGCTAGATTACGCTGACTGTGTCAGTCGAACAATAGGGAACAAACGCACTGTTCAGCATATTCACACTGTATAGTAGTGGACGAATATGTTTTCCAAATATAGTCACACACATACAATCACACACACTTGTGTATTTTTAGACTGTATAATCTAGCACATCAATTGAATGATTCTAGCTCGTAAATGACTGCAATTTAACTCTCCAGTTGGAGCTTTTCCGTTTGTATGGCTGAACTTATTTTCACTGTTGGATGCAGAGGCCTGACTTGGCATCACTAGTTTTCTCTTTTCTGAGGGTATTGCATGAAATCCCAGTTGTGGTGTTCTAATAAAATGGTCAAGTGGATTTAACATCACTTGAAACTCTAAAGAGGTCAGGAAACCATTAAGTCGATAAAATGAAGCACCACAGAAGCCTGTGTTCTCCCTCATGTGTCCTACATGAATCACTTCTCCCTCGTATTCCTATCACATTTCATACCATGTCCTCTGATAATGTAATCGTTTTTGTCAAGCTATATGATCCTTTCAAGATTGACTGTATTGACTGTGAAATGACGTAATGGCGTATAGATGGGAAAATTGGGAAAATCTGGCATGAAGATGATAATATACCATGCGGAAGATAGGAACACAATATGGGCACAAAGTGCTCTCCTCTTTTAACTGTCAATCATTCAGATATAGAGCCCAACCCGGAAGCATGTCGTTTATGGCATCACTTTCATCACTGTGTCTTGCAGTGCTTATACCATCACATAAGCCATTGAGGACGAAGTCTCCTTCAGTAATAATCTTGTTTTACCATTTCTGGTCTTACCTCAAACATCCATCTAATATCCTACCTTCACCTCTGTGTGTTCAGGCTAGCAACCAGACAGACCTGGAGAACTGGGTGACAGCCATCCACTCTGCCAGTGCCTCTCTGTTCGCTAAGCGCCATGGGAAGGAGGACACGGTGCGTCTGCTGAGGAGCCAGATCAGAGGCCTGCTGCAGAAGGTAGACATGGACGGTAAGATGAAGAAGATGGCTGAACTGCAGCTGTCCATCGTCAGTGATCCCAAGAACAGGAAGGCCATCGAGAACCAGGTGAGGATGAGGTAGATGATGAGGTTGTTGATAGTGGTGTGTTCTCACAGTGAAGCAGTGGTTAGTGTCCCAGACAGATATGGTCTGTTCTGTTCAGTGTGTTTGTTTGTTAGGAATCTAGCAGCTCTAAAAATATGAGCTGTGAATCAACCCACGCGACTAAAACCACATGTCTTATTTTCGGAAGCGGGAGAAGTAGCCTAAATGTAGCTAATGGCTGTCCAAACATATACTCAGAGGAGAGGAGCGGCAGGCTGCTGCTTCCCATTGGATCAGATTGGGATTCCAGATGTTGTTCTATATAATGACCTCTCAACGTTAGCCCCTCTAACACCCTGCCCGAGGAGAAAAACAGACCAATCACGGATTCTCCCCGCAGCTAAAACTGTCCTGTACATATAATGTAGTGAGCCATGGAGATGGCTAAAGACTCAACACCAAGCTAGCTTGCCCACCCCTCAACAGCCCCCTCAACAGTCCCAACTACTAAAGAGTATATATCAGATTTATAGTGCAGTAATTCATCCTTCGGAGGTGGATCTGGTTGCTTCAAAGCGTTTCAACTCTGAATTAGAAGATAGTGATTTTGGACTTGCAACATTGTGGGGGGTGTTTGTGATGGTTGGATGTTTGTGTTGGGAAGGTTGTGAGTGCAAAGACATCTACCTTGACTGCAAGAAATGAAAGCTCAACATCCAGGATTTTGCTTCGTCTGAAGGTGGATGTTACTATGATTTTATAATATTCTTATCAATGAGGTAACATAGCTGTGAAAAAGATGAATGGCTCATGGCTGTCATGACCAATGGGAATGACATGGAGGGCAGTGTCTGTCTTTCAGACTGACTTGGTGCCTGTTTTCTGTTAGCTATCACAGCACCTCGAGACAGAGAGGTCTGGAGCCAATGATAGGGTCAGAGGGGAGAGGGCGGGGTTAGGCCCTGAGACGGGTGCCCACAGCTGATGATGGATTTAGGATGGGGGTGATTGGGCTATGAGAGGGCACTTTGATGTTTACCCTCCCCCTTCTCAAAATCTGTGCCTTTTTGAAGTCTCTCTTTTCCCCTCCATAGTGAAGTCATAATCAGGTTGGCATGTACAATCATTAAGAGAGAGAGGGGGAAAGTCAAAGGAGGCTGTATGTAAAAGGAGGCCCATTCCTGCCACTTAATGGGACTGAAATGGGAGTAAACAGGATTGCCGTAAGGCCAGATGGGTACAATATGCCTTCAGCGGTAAAGAGACCGACACACACACACACACACATCCATGCCAGCCTCTTTCTGATTCTCAATCTGATAATGGCCATGCTTCTTTGATATGATGATGGATTAACATTGCCTGACAGAAAGTAAATAAGATGTGATCGATCAGACATGGGTTTGTGTGTGGCGCTTCCAATTGTGGCCATGCGGTGTCCAATATTAAACCGTATCAACTATCAAACCATGACCTTCCTGTCTTTACTCTGGGGGAAGAGGAGTCCATCTAATTGAAATGTAATTGTATTGGTCATGTACACATATTTTTCAGATGTTATTGCAGACGCAGCTAAATGCTTATGTTTCTAGCTCCAACAGTGCAGTAATACCAAATAGATACTAAACAATACACACAAATACAAATACAAAAAAAGGAAAACACAAATTCAGAAATATCAGAACGAGCAATGTCAGAGTCCGGAATATAAATATATATCTGTATGGTGGTGTGTATGGACAGTATATGAATAGAAAAGGTGTGTATGTATAGATAATATGGACAGTATATGAATAGAAAAGGTGTGTATGTATAGATAATATGGACAGTATATGAATAGAAAAGGTGTGTATGTATAGATAATATGGACAGTATATGAATAGAAAAGGTGTGTATGTATAGATAATATGGACAGTATATGAATAGAAAAGGTGTGTATGTATAGATAATATGGACAGTATATGAATAGAAAAGGTGTGTATGTATAGATAATATGGACAGTATATGAATAGAAAAGGTGTGTATGTATAGATAATATGGACAGTATATGAATAGAAAAGGTGTGTATGTATAGATAATATGGACAGTATATGAATAGAAAAGGTGTGTATGTATAAATAATATGGACAGTATATGAATAGAAAAGGTGTGTATGTATAAATAATATGGACAGTATATGAATAGAAAAGGTGTGTATGTATAGATAATATGGACAGTATATGAATAGAAAAGGTGTGTATGTATAGATAATATGGACAGTATATGAATAGAAAAGGTGTGTATGTATAGATAATATGGACAGTATATGAATAGAAAAGGTGTGTACAGCAGTAGTTATATAGGATGAGCCTTGACTAGAATACCGTATATACATATGAAGTGGGTAAAACAGTATGTGAACATTATTGAAGTGACCAGTGTTCAATGACTCTGTACATAGGCCAGAGTTGAGTACTGGGTTGTACCCGTCTAGTAACGGTGACTAAGGTTCAGGGCATGGTACTGGGCCGAGGTCGGCTAGTGGGGGCTGTTTAACAGTCTGATGGCCTGGAGATAGAAGCTGTTTTGATAAAACTCGGTCCCAGAGATTGTATTGTCTCTGCCTTCTAGATGGTAGCGGGTGAACAGGCTGTGTTTCGGGTGACTTGAGGTCCTTGATGATCTTCCTGTGACACCAGGTGCTGAAGTTGACAATGCTTTCCAAATAAAATGATCCTCTCCTGTCCCCCAGAATACCCCACTAGCCTTAGACGTAGGGAGACAGGGTTGTCTCAGCGGATTTACCAAGCATGACACTTAGGACCACACAGCCCTGCTCAGACTCTAACCCATGGATGACGCTATATTAATTTAACATTTTATTTTACTAGGCAAGTCAGTTAAGAACAAATCCTTATTTTCAATGACAGCCGTGGAACAGCTGCCTTGTTCAGGGGCAGAACAACAGATTTGTACAGCTCGGGGATTCGAACTTGCAACCTTTCGTTTACTAGTCTAACACTCTAACCACTAGGCTACCCTGCCGCCCTAAATATTAATGACACATACACTAGATGTATGGTTCACATTGGCTCCAGAAGGGCTAAGTGTTCTTAATGTTATTGGGTTGAACCTTTTGTGTTAGCTCTGTCTGAACACACAGCATTGTGCAACAGGATCTGTCATGTACTGTCATGTTGTGTCTTGTCTCTGTCCTTTCCCTTCACCCTGTCTCCCTCTGCTGGTCGTTGTTAGGTTACCTTTTCTCCCCCGCTTTCCCCCAGCTGTTCCTTGTCTCCTCTGACTACCCATTCATTCATTTAATACTCTGATTAGGTCCCTATATCTCTCTCTGTTTCTGTTCCTGTCCTTGTCGGATTCTTGTTTGTTGTGTTTCATGCCTGAGCCAGACTATCGTCATGTTTGCTGTAACCTTGTCCTGTCCTGTCGGAATCTGCCGGTCTATCTGAGCCTACCTATGTTTGGTTATTAAAGAAGCTCTGTTTAAGTTAGTTCGCTTTTGGGTCCTCATTCACTCACCATAACAGAAGAATCCGACCAAGAATGGACCCAGCGACTTCGGATCCTCTCCACTCAGCCGTCGGGATCCAGGGAGCGATGCTAGGCAGACACGAGCAGGAAGTGTCTGCTGCTCGACATGCCGTTGAGACCCTGGCCACCCAAGTCTCCAACCTCACAGAACAGGTTCACCATCTCCGCCTCGATCCACCGGCCACTTCCAGGGCTTTCGAATCTCCGGAGCCCAGAATCAATAACCCGCCGTGTTACTCTGGGGAGCCCACTGAATGCCGCTCGTTCCTCACCCAGTGTGATATTGTGTTTTCTCTCCAGCCCAACACTTACTCCAGGAGCACTGCTCGTGTCGCCTACGTCATATCTCTCCTTATTGGACGGGCTCGTGAGTGGGGCACGGCAATCTGGGAGGCAAGGGCTGAGTGTACTAACCAGTATCAGGACTTTAAGGAGGAGATGATACGGGTTTTTGATCGATCTGTTTTTGGGGAGGAGGCTTCCAGGGCCCTGTCTTCCCTATGTCAAGGCAATCGATCCATAACAGACTACTCTATTGAGTTTCGCACTCTTGCTGTCTCCAGTGGCTGGAACGAGCCGGCCTTGCTCGCTCGTCTTCTGGAGGGTTTCCGCGCAGAGGTAAAGGATGAGATTCTCTCCCGGGAGGTTCCTTCCAGCGTGGATTCCTTGATTGAACTCGCTATTCGCATTGAGCGACGGGTTGATCTTCGTCACCGAGCTCGTGGAAAGGAGCTCGCGCTCTCCGTCGCCTCCCTCTCCGCATCACTACCATCTTCCTCTGCCGGCTCGGGTGCTGAGCCCATGCAGCTGGGAGGTATCCGCATCTCGACTAAGGAGAGGGAACGGAGAATCACCAACCGCCTCTGTCTCTATTGCGGTTCCGCTGGTCATTTTGTCACTTCATGTCCAGTAAAAGGCCAGAGCTCGTCAGTAAGCGGAGGGCTACTGGTGAGCGCTACTACTCCTGTCTCTCCTTCAAGATCCTGCACTACCTTGTCGGTCCATCTACGCTGGACCGGTTCGTCAGCTTCCTGCAGTGCCTTAATAGACTCTGGGGCGGAGGGCTGTTTTATGGACGAGACCTGGGCTCGGGAACATGACATTCCTCTCAGACAGTTAAAGGAGCCCACGGCCTTGTTCGCCCTGGATGGTAGTCCTCTCCCCAGGATTCAGCGTGAGACGCTACCTTTAACCCTCACTGTTTCTGGTAATCATAGTGAAACCATTTCTTTTTTAATTTTTCGTTCACCTTTTACACCTGTTGTTTTGGGCCATCCCTGGCTAGTTTGTCATAATCCTTCCATTAATTGGTCTAGTAATTCTATCCTCTCCTGGAACGTCTCTTGTCATGTGAAATGTTTAATGTCTGCTATCCCTCCTGTTTCCTCTGTCTCTTCTTCACAGGAGGAGCCTGGTGATTTGACAGGGGTGCCGGAGGAATATCACGATCTGCGCACGGTGTTCAGTCGGTCCAGGGCCACCTCTCTTCCTCCACACCGGTCGTATGATTGTAGTATTGATCTCCTTCCGGGAACCACCCCCCCCCGGGGTAGACTATACTCTCTGTCGGCTCCCGAACGTAAGGCTCTCGAAGATTATTTGTCTGTAGCTCTTGACGCCGGTACCATAGTCCCCTCCTCCTCTCCCGCCGGAGCGGGGGTTTTTTTTGTCAAGAAGAAGGACGGGTCTCTGCGCCCCTGCATAGATTATCGAGGGCTGAATGACATAACAGTGAAGAATCGTTATCCGCTTCCTCTTATGTCTTCAGCCTTCGAGATCCTGCAGGGAGCCAGGTTTTTCACTAAGTTGGACCTTCGTAACGCTTACCATCTCGTGCGCATCAGGGAGGGGGACGAGTGGAAGACGGCGTTTAACACTCCGTTAGGGCACTTTGAATACCGGGTTCTTCCTTTCGGCCTCGCTAACGCTCCAGCTGTCTTTCAGGCATTAGTCAATGATGTCCTGAGAGACATGCTGAACATCTTTGTTTTCGTTTACCTTGACGATATCCTGATTTTTTCACCGTCACTCCAGATTCATGTTCAGCACGTTCGACGTGTCCTCCAGCGCCTTTTAGAGAATTGTCTTTTTGTGAAGGCTGAGAAGTGCACTTTTCATGCCTCCTCCGTCACATTTCTCGGTTCTGTTATTTCCGCTGAAGGCATTAAGATGGATCCCGCTAAGGTCCAAGCTGTCATTGATTGGCCCGTCCCTAAGTCACGCGTCGAGCTGCAGCGCTTTCTCGGCTTCGCGAACTTCTATCGTCGTTTCATCCGTAATTTCGGTCAGGTGGCAGCTCCTCTCACAGCCCTTACTTCTGTCAAGACGTGCTTTAAGTGGTCCGTTTCCGCCCAGGGAGCTTTTGATCTCCTCAAGAATCGTTTTACATCCGCTCCTATCCTTGTTACACCTGACGTCTCTAGACAGTTCGTTGTCGAGGTTGACGCGTCAGAGGTGGGCGTGGGAGCCATCCTTTCTCAGCGCTCCCTCTCTGACGACAAGGTCCACCCATGCGCGTATTTTTCTCATCGCCTGTCGCCGTCGGAACGTAACTATGATGTGGGTAACCGCGAACTGCTCGCCATCCGGTTAGCCCTAGGCGAATGGCGACAGTGGTTGGAGGGGGCGACCGTTCCTTTTGTCGTTTGGACTGACCATAGGAACCTTGAGTACATCCGTTCTGCCAAACGACTTAATGCGCGTCAGGCGCGTTGGGCGCTGTTTTTCGCTCGTTTCGAGTTCGTGATTTCTTATCGTCCGGGCTCTAAGAACACCAAGCCTGATGCTTTGTCTCGTCTCTTCAGTTCTTCAGTAGCCTCCACTGACCCCGAGGGGATTCTCCCTGAGGGGCGTGTTGTCGGGTTGACTGTCTGGGGAATTGAGAGGCAGGTAAAACAAGCGCTCACTCACACTCCGTCGCCGCGCGCTTGTCCTAGGAACCTTCTTTTCGTTCCCGTTCCTACTCGTCTGGCCGTTCTTCAGTGGGCTCACTCTGCCAAGTTAGCCGGCCACCCTGGCGTTCGGGGTACGCTTGCTTCCATTCGCCAGCGTTTTTGGTGGCCCACCCGGGAGCATGACACGCGTCGTTTCGTGGCTGCTTGTTCGGTCTGCGCGCAGACTAAGTCCGGTAACTCTCCTCCTGCCGGCCGTCTCAGGCCGCTTCCTATTCCCTCTCGACCGTGGTCTCACATCGCCTTAGATTTTGTCACCGGACTGCCTTCGTCAGCGGGGAAGACTGTTATTCTTACGGTTGTCGATAGGTTCTCTAAGGCGGCTCATTTCATTCCCCTTGCTAAGCTTCCTTCTGCTAAAGAGACGGCACAAATCATCATCGAGAATGTTTTCAGAATTCATGGCCTTCCGTCAGACGTCGTTTCGGACAGAGGTCCGCAATTCACGTCTCAATTTTGGAGGGAGTTTTGCCGTTTGATTGGGGCTTCCGTCAGTCTCTCTTCCGGCTTTCACCCCCAGTCTAACGGTCAAGCAGAACGGGCCAATCAGACTATTGGTCGCATCTTACGCAGTCTTTCTTTTCGTAACCCTGCGTCTTGGTCAGAACAGCTCCCCTGGGCAGAATACGCCCACAACTCGCTTCCTTCGTCTGCGACCGGGCTATCTCCTTTTCAGAGTAGCCTCGGGTACCAGCCTCCGCTGTTCTCATCTCAGTTCGCCGAGTCCAGCGTCCCCTCCGCTCAGGCTTTTGTCCAACGTTGCGAGCGCACCTGGAAGAGGGTCAGGTCTGCACTTTGCCGTTATAGGACGCAGACTGTGAGGGCTGCTAATAAGCGTAGAACTAAGAGTCCTAGATATTGTCGCGGTCAGAGAGTTTGGCTCTCCACTCAGAACCTTCCCCTTAAGACGGCTTCTCGCAAGTTGACCCCGCGGTTCATTGGTCCGTTCCGTATTTCTCGGGTCATTAATCCTGTCGCAGTTCGACTTCTTCTTCCGCGATACCTTCGTCGCGTCCACCCGGTCTTCCATGTCTCCTGCATCAAGCCCGTCCTTCGCGCCCCCGCTCGTCTTCCCCCCCCCCCCCCCCCCCATCCTTGTCGAGGGCGCACCCATCTACAGGGTCCGTAGAATTTTGGACATGCGTCCTCGGGGCCGTGGTCACCAGTACCTCGTAGATTGGGAGGGGTACGGTCCTGAGGAGAGGAGTTGGGTTCCCTCTCGGGACGTGCTGGACCGTGCGCTGATCGAGGATTTCCTCCGTTGCCGCCAGGTTTCCTCCTCGAGTGCGCCAGGAGGCGCTCGGTGAGTGGGGGGGTACTGTCATGTACTGTCATGTTGTGTCTTGTCTCTGTCCTTTCCCTTCACCCTGTCTCCCTCTGCTGGTCGTTGTTAGGTTACCTTTTCTCCCCCGCTTTCCCCCAGCTGTTCCTTGTCTCCTCTGACTACCCATTCACCCCGTTTCCCACCTGTTCCCTTTTTCCCTCTGATTAGGTCCCTATATCTCTCTCTGTTTCTGTTCCTGTCCTTGTCGGATTCTTGTTTGTTGTGTTTCATGCCTGAGCCAGACTATCGTCATGTTTGCTGTAACCTTGTCCTGTCCTGTCGGAATCTGCCGGTCTATCTGAGCCTACCTATGTTTGGTTATTAAAGAAGCTCTGTTTAAGTTAGTTCGCTTTTGGGTCCTCATTCACTCACCATAACAGGATCATTGTTGGTCTTTACAGTCCTGTTTCGATGGTGGAATGTTCTAGGCTCAGATTGGTCCCCTGTCCAATTCATTCCCTACCATGAAGGATTCCATCAGTCTGAATCAGTGTAAATGAGAGGGTGGATTCCGTACTGGTCTGTATTGTAAATGAACTCTCTGCATACTAGCACTATAAAAGTAAATTGTATAGAGTCGTTAAACTCCACAGTTCTCTCATTAAAGTTAACCCCCCCAAGCTTACAAATAAGCACCATCTCATACTTTACAGTACATGGTGCTAAAAGGGTCTGGACGCATGTGTTCATTCTCCGTGTTGGTGAGTGTGTTGTGTGTGTTTTTAGGGGGAGGGTTATACGGTGGTCTGGTGCTCGTCAACCCCTTCCCATGACTTTTATTGCAGTGAAATAAGATACACTGCATTAAACACACGCACACGCACACACACACTACAAACCTCCATCATTATATCATCAACCTTACTGCCCTCAACCAGCACCAGTTTTTGCCCCCCACTCCCACCACCACATCTGTAAGCAATCCCAGCTTGTTGGAATGCACCCTAAATGTTCTCTCTGACCTCCCTTCCCTTCACCCCTCTCTTCTCCTCATTTCTCCAACCCTCCCTCAGATCCAGCAGTGGGAGCAGAACCTGGAGAAGTTTAACATGGACCTGTTCAGGATGCGCTGTTACCTGGCCAGCCTGCAGGGCGGCGAGCTGCCTAACCCCAAGAGCCTGTTGGCTGCAGCCAGCCGGCCCTCCAAGACTGCCCTGGGACGCCTGAGCATCTTCTCAGTGTCCTCCTTCCATGCACTGGTCAGTCTCTGGTTGGGATGGAGGGTGTCTATATAGACTGAAGTTGAAGCAGGTTGTGACTGCATAGGTAGATCTAGTCCTGACGGTGTGTTATGTCTGTTATATCGTCAGGTCTGTTCCAGGGATGAGGCCACTCTGAGGAGGCGCTCTGTGTCCCTGAGCCAGAGATCATGCAACAAGAAAGGCCTCTTCTCCTCCCTCAAAGGCCTGGACAATCTCACTAAGAGGGACCGCGACAAGAGACCGTCCGCAGGACAGGTATGGTACCTGGACATACTGCACAGACAGGACACACCAAATGCCCATACAGAGAACACACACATACCTACAAGGAAATTGACGCAGGACTTTTTCATATTTCTAAGAGAATGTTGAAATGGGGCCCTGGTGTGCATTTGTACCCCATAAACATGATTTTATTTTTTAGAGGTAATAAGCTCATATTTTTTGTTGTTGTAATTACTCTTCTCCACACGCTCATTATCTATTGATGTTGTCAGTCCCCACCCCCTATGCCCTGAAGGTACAGCCCAGCAGTCTTCTAAGGCATGGAACAGACCTACTTCCCAGGATCTAGTCTATTAGGAAAACCAATGCATTTGGATAATGGTGTAGTACACTAGATTAAGATGTCAGTGCTTACTTCAGTACAGGTGAATGTCACAACATCCCTACAATTTTTTCTCTGATATAGACAGTATTCTGCTTTGCGTTGCGTCTGAGCTGGAGGCTTCACTTTGAGGATTCATAAATGTTTCTACGGCCATGTCTCTTACTGGTTTTGACTGATGGACTGACGTTGATTGTAGGGATTATTAAGCACCCATCTATAATGTAGACGCTGCTAACTGCCAGCTTCTGATTCTCTGTAGTGCTCTTCCAAACAGGAAGACAGGTGTCCTTAATGCAGACTAAACCGAGTCTTCCCTGCTCCCAGTACTCTCGTCACCCCTCCACCTCCACGGGGCTCTGTGTGTGTGATGTTGATTGTGGTGTTTGGGAGCTCCAGCAGGCTAGCTAATGAGACCCAGTTTGGTTTCACAGCGCAGAAGGCCGAGGTGGCTCACAGCGCACGACGAGCAGGAACAGTTCTGTACCATGAATTATTAAAAGCCATATGTGGTAAATTGTAGCCTGCTGTACCCAGCCCTACAGCGACAAACAGATGGTTTGTGTAAGTTCACTAAATATTAAACAGCCCCACAGTTATTCACAGGTTCCCCTGCAAAGCTCTCCAGTTGAGATATGTTTCTGTTCCTTTTCTATGATGTTGGTGCCTATTAAAAAGAGTGGCATATTGCTTCGAGTGGAGTAGTGCCGGTCTAGTGCCGGTCTAGTGTTTAGTTTCCCATCTTTCCTGGAGATGAGTTAAGCCTTCAAGTTGCGTGACATCATTGCTCTCTGTCCTCCCAATGAGTCAATATGACACGTGTTTATTACAGAGGGATTTATACTGAACAAAAATATAAACGCAACATGTAAAGTGTTGTTTCATGATTCATGAGCTGAAATAAAAGATCCCAGAAATGTTACATACGCACAAAAGGCTATTTTTCTCAAATTTTGTGCGCAAATTTGTTTACATCCCTGTTAGTGAGAAGTTCTCATTTGCCAAGGTAATCCATCCACCTGACAGGTGTGGGATATCAAGAAGCTGATTAAACAGTATTATCATTACACAGGTGCACCTTGTACTAGGGACAATAAAAGGTCACTCTAAAGTACAGTTTTGTCACACAACACAATGCCACAGATGTCTCAAGTTTTGAGGGAGCTTGCAATTGGCATGCTGATGACAGGAATGTCCAACAGAGCTGTTGCCAGAGAATTGAATGTTCATTTCTCTACCATAAGCCGCCTCCAATGTCGTTTTAGAGAATTTGGCAGTACATCCATCAGGTCTCACAACCGCAGACCACTTGTAGCCACGGCAGCCCAGGACCTCCACATCCGGCTTCTTCACCTGCGGGATCATCTGAAGCGGGGGGAGTGTCTCTGTCTGTAATAAAGCCTTTGTGGGGAAAAACAAATTCCGATTGGCTGGACCTGGCACCCATGGCTGCGCCCCTGCCCAGTCATGTGAAATCCATAGATTAGGGCCTAATTAATGAATTTCCATTGACTGATTTCCTTCTCTGAACTGGAACTCAATAAAATCTTTGAAATAGTTCCATGTTCCATTTTTACATTTTTGTTCAGAATAAACAGCAGGCTGATCTCATAATGCCAAACTCTCACTCCTTTACTTTCTCTCTCACATCCTCATTCCTTTTTCTCTCTCTCTTACCCTGGCTCTCTCCCTCCAGCTCTCTTTCTCTACTTCTATAAACATTAGCTACCGGCTCCCCTCCCACGACGTCCCACAGTCCTCTTATTGAGTCATCTCAGTTGACTAAGCGCCAATCCTATTTTCCCTGCTTGGTGATTCCAAAATCAAAAGCTCTCCCTCAACACAGGCCTCTCTCTGTTAGACAAGGGTGTGTAGCGTTACCCTGTGAGCTGCCTGGCCAGGGTTCAGTGGCTGCAGCAGGCCGGAGGGCCCGGGGATTTGTGGGAGAAGTTTAAGAGTTCTAAAGTTAGTGGGCTTTGCGGCAGTCAGGCAGCGGTGTTTACAGCTACTATAATAAGACCTGCTCGGTGCCTCATACAGCATGTATAACCTCCATAGACGGCGGTCAATGCTCTGTATATCACTACTACTGCCATCTGTCTGGAGAGGCCATGTTCATTTCTCATCTGAAGCGAAGCAGAGTGTTGGGTTTAGCTGTGTTAAAGTACATTAGAGCAGTGGTGTCATCATTCTGAACCTGCTGAGTCACCCTTCCTAGAGGGCTTAGGGACTCATCACATGCCTACCTGCGTGCCTGCTACAACATGCTTTACATCGGGAGGGAGGAAGGGAGATAGAGAGGTAAGGGATCAAGAAGAGAGAGATTAAGAGGTAGAGTTAGCGAGAGGAGATCTGGAGGAGGAATCCTCCGCCCTTCTCTCTACCCTGGCAGGCTGTCTGTCCTCTCATCTCTTCTCTCTACCCTGGCAGGCTGTCTGTCCTCATCTCTTCTCTCTACCCTGGCAGGCTGTCTGTCCTCTCATCTCTTCTCTCTACCCTGGCAGGCTGTCTGTCCTCTCATCTCTTCTCTCTACCCTGGCAGGCTGTCTGTCCTCTCATCTCTTCTCTCTACCCTGGCAGGCTGTCTGTCCTCTCATCTCTTCTCTCTACCCTGGCAGGCTGTCTGTCCTCTCATCTCTTCTCTCTTTCACACTCCTGCCACACAGTAGTCCTGTTTCTGTATCTCTACACTACTTTTTACTGCCTAATCCTAGCCCTAGTCCCAGCCCTAGTCCCAGCTGCAGGGTCAGCCCTAGTCCCATCTTGCAGCCCTAGCCCAAGCCCTAGGCCTAGTCCCAGCTGTAGCGTCAGCCCTAGTCCCAGCCGCAGCCCTAGCCCCAGTCCTAGCCCTAGTCCCAGCTGTAGCCACAGTCCTAGTCCCAGCCGCAGCCCTAGTCCCAGCTGCAGCCCTAGCCCCAGTCCTAGGCCTAGTCCCAGCTGCAGCCCCAGCCCTAGTCCCAGCTGAAGCCCTAGCCCCAGTCCTAGGCCTAGTCCCAGCTGCAGCCCCAGTCCTAGGCCTAGTCCCAGCTGCACCCCCAGTCCTAGTCCCAGCTGCAGCCCCAGTCCCAGCCCCAGTCCTAGCCCCAGTCCTAGTCCCAGCTGCAGCCCTAGCCCCAGTCCTAATCCCAGCTGCAGCCCTAGCCCTAGTCCCAGCCCCAGTCCTAGGCCTAGTCCCAGCCCCAGTCCTAGGCCTAGTCCCAGCCCCAGTCCTAGGCCTAGTCCCTGCCGCATCCCTAGCCCCAGTCCCAGCTGCATCCCTAGCCCCAGTCCCAGCTGCAGTCCTAGACCCAGTCCTAGTCCCAGCCCCAGTCCTAGTCCCAGTCTTAGCACTAGTCCTAGTCCCAGCTGCAGGGTCAGCCCTAGTCCCAGCTGCAGGGTCAGCCCTAGTCCCAGCTTGCAGCCCTAGCCCAAGCCCTAGGCCTAGTCCTAGCTGTAGTGTCAGCCCTAGTCCCAGCCGCAGCCCCAGTCCTAGCCCCAGCTGCAGCCCTAGCCCCAGTCCTAGCCCTAGTCCCAGCTGCAGCCCTAGCCCCGGTCCTAGTCCCAGCCTTAGCCCTAGTCCCAGCCTTAGCCCTAGTCCCAGCTGCAGCCTTAGCCCCAGCCCTAGTCCCAGTCCTAGTCCCAGCCGCAACCCTAGCCCCAGTCCTAGTCCCAGCTGCAGTCCCAGTCCTAGTCCCAGCTGCAGCCCCAGCCATAGTCCCAGCTGCAGCCTTAGCCCCTGTCTCAGCCCCAGCCCTAGTCCTAGTCGCAGCCCTAGCCCCAGTCCTAGTCACAGCCCTAGCCCCAGTCTTAGTCCCAGCCGCATCCCTAGTCCCAGCCCCAGTCCTAGCCGCAGCCCTAGTCCCAGCCGCAGCCCTAGCCCCAGCCCTAGCCCCAGTCCTAGCCCCAGCCCTAGCCCCAGTCCCAGTCCTAGCCCCAGTCCTAGCCGCAGTCCCAGTCCTAGCCCCAGTCCTAGTCCTAGCCCCAGTTCCAGTCCTAGTCCCAGTTCCAGCCCGCATGGAAATAGTATCAAAGCACCAGGCCCTCACTGCACACTTTTTAATTAGCTACATAATAACAAAGTTTGTGTAATAAGTCTGCTGCTATGGGTTACCGCTGTTTAATAGATGACTACAGGGATTTTAACAAGTCAAGGAAACATGTTTCTCTCTGTTGCAGATCTTTGAAAGTGATGGAGGACAACCCTACTGTCTCCCACCCACTAGTTCTGAGGTCAGTCCATATTACACTTTCATATGACTGTTTCATCTAATTCTATTACCTTTTAGAAGTAAGGATATAAACATGTCAAATATCATATATATTTAGTTTTGATTTCTACTTCAGATTAGATATCAAACAAGTGTCAAACAATCATACAATTCATTGACTGAGAATCTACAGGCTAGATTTTCTAAGTGAGCACATATGGCTGAGACATAGATCAACAGTATCATGTGTCTCAGCAAGCCTCATGGTTACGCATTACGATGACAAGCCGTGGGATGACATCTCCCAGGTACAGGGGTCAGGGGTTAAGCGTCATGCCTGCAGCTTGTGACTGAATCTGCAGACTTTGGGCTGGGGTCTGTCCTGTACATAGGACCAGAGCGGGATCAAAGGTAAGATACCTTAGATGCCAATCTGCAGGTGTCTGTCTATCTGTACTGCCATATCTGAATATCACAAAGAGAGAAATCTGCACCCCATTGTATCTAAAGGGCAATAGATCCCACTATAAGCAATTCTGTACAAAGCCAAGATCATAAAGGAATTCTAATGTTTTATTTATAAGTGCTGAAAAGGGTGTGCACAATGAGTTATTTAACCTACCAGAACCAATTGGTTACCAACTAGTAACGGTTAGACACCGTGTCCAATAGAGCCCCTGGTGTTCAATATTCCACCCCTCGTCTGAGCAGCAGGGGTAAAATACAAGACAGGTTCTGGAGATGTAGTGAGTGGCTCCGGTCATAATGGAAATTGCAGAGAGAGAGTGTTGAAAAGCTCGGTCTTGCTCACTTTCCATCTAGAAGCGCCAGTGTTATTGTTTCCATCAGGAGTGTGACCGGGAGCAGGGAGGACTAAAGATTGACACCTTGTAAAGAGCAAAATCAACAACCTCTGCATCATCAAGAGAGTTGCTTTGTGAGAAGGTGTCAACCATACAAAGGTTAACCCATGTTCACAGTTAAATGGCAGCTGAAAAGTGCAGATGTCCAGGCTTTGGCCCCAACTCCAAGCAGGTCCTCTGAGGCCATGGCCCAGTGAGACATGAGTGCCGGTCCATGGAGATGGAAACAAAAGTCTGAGCCTTTTGGGGAAATCACTGAGGTGAATGTGAGGAGTGAGGAGTGAATACTAGAAATACACACCATCTGAGCAGTAACTTTAAATCCCTTTGGATCACACATTGGAGCTATTAGCTGGTTACAAACATGTTGTCAGGCAGTTACAAATAGACTGGCATTTTCTCACACATATAGCATTGTTCCTCTGGTGTCTGTGGCTCTTCCGCTCTCCTCTTCCTCTCTGCAGAACAACTTGTCCTGAATGTGTTGGGATCTATGGGACAGATAAAGATTGACATGAGGGGTCAAAATGAACAGACAGAGAGGGCAGGATATCCATCCGGTAGGCTCACGTCACTATTTCCCTGGGCACAAAGCTCTGTATTGAGACTGAGTCTGAGATTAGGGGACCAGGGTGAATGTGGCCAATGTTGGAGCCATGAACTGCTCCACCCAGCATCAGAATAGCCTGTGGCTGATGTGGCTAGGGACAACAACATCTTTTCTTTAGGACGAGCTTTAATGTTGTTGTCAAAGTGTCATGATGTATTTCTCACTCCTCTTTCTGTTCTGGAGTTGGATGAAGTATGTCCTGGAGTCCATTTTGATTTAGAGTTGGGCTCCTTTATGTCAGAGGAAGCTGTATTGATTTATGCCCCCATGCGTTTCATCCTCTGTTTCTGTTCTCTCTCAACACACACTGCTGTCTCCTGTTTGTTCTCTGCCCGTGTTGGGTCTTTCTTGGTCTTAGTTTCAGCAATGTTTCTATTAATCAGTCATCTAATTCCCTAATCCACTGAAGGAAGGGGTGGATGGGTGGGGGTCGTCTGTGGGTGTCTGCGTCTATGTTACAAGATGGGCAGTAATGCTGCATATCAGCGGTTGGTTCAGGGAGTTTCAGTTTGTTGATGGGGGGATATAAAGGACTCTGACGGTGTCTGCCAGCGAACCCTCACCTGTATCCCATAGGAATGTCATCATGGGGTTACTGTACACACCGTTGACTCTCCAGGGACCATGACAGGCCATTTCACACCTGTGAGATCCACCTCCCATTCCCCCACCACTGCCCCCATCCCACCTATGTTCAACCAGAAGTCCTGTCAGACCTGTTGTCCTGTAGTCCACACCTTGCCCCCTCTTCCTGCCCGTACTTCTGGCCCTTCCTTGGACACTGAGCTTCAATGCCATACAACACTCCTTCCGTGGCCTCAAACTGCTCTTATCGCTAGTAAAACCAAATGCATGCTCTTCAACCATTCACTGCCTGCACCCGCACGCCCGACTAGCATCACCACCCTGGATGGTTCCGACCTAGAATATGTGGACATCTATAAGTACCTAGGTGTCGCTACATATTCGTCGCCAGACCAACTGGCTCCAGGTCATCTACAAGTCCATGCTAGGTGAAGCTCCGCCTTATCTCAGTTCACTGGTCACGATGGCAACACCCACCCGTAGCACGCGCTCCAGCAGGTGTATCTCACTGATCATCCCTAAAGCCAACACCTCTTGGGCCACCTTTCCTTCGAGTTCTCTGCTGCCTGTGACTGGAACGAATTGCAAAAATCGCTGAAGTTGGAGACTTTTATTTCCCTCACCAACTTTAAACATCAGCTAACCGATCGCTGCAGCTGTACATAGTCCATCGGTAAATAGCCCACCCAATTTACCTACCTCATCCCCACACTGTTTTTATTTATTTACTTTTCTGCTCTTTTGCACACCAGTATCTCTACCTGCACATGACCATCTGATCATTTATCACTCCAGTGTTAATCTGCAAAATTGTAATTATTCACCTACCTCCTCATGCCTTTTGCACACAATGTATACAGATTCTTTTTTTCTACTGTGTTATTGACTTGTTTATTGTTTACTCCATGTAAACAACTCTATGTTGTTGTCTGTTCACACTGCTATGCTTTATCTTGGCCAGGTCGCAGTTGCAAATGAGAACTTGTTCTCAACTAGCCTACCTGGTTAAATAAAGGTTAAATAAAAAAATATGAAGGTTCATGGTGGTGGTTTGCTGCTAGAAAGAGGGTTATGAAGGTTCATGATGGCGGTTCTTTGCTAGAAAGTGGGTTACGAAGGTTCATGGTGGTGGTTCGCTGCTAGAAAGAGTTATGAAGGTTCATGGTGGTGGTTCGCTCCTAGAAAGAGGGTTACGAAGGTTCATGGTGGTGGTTTGCTGCTAGAAAGAGGGTTACGATGGTTCAAGGTGGTTCACTGCTAGAAAGAGGAAAGTCTGAGAGGAAAGTCTGAAGTATAGGTTTGAGTTTTGACACACACACTCACACATACACACTCACACATACGTTAAGGGCCGGCGCGTGCTGAGGCTTGGTAGTGTCTGTGGAAAGATGACCAGGCCGTTACAACCCTGCCTGGGTAAATTAATGACTGAGTCCCATGTGGCTCAGGTGGTAGAGCATGGTGCTTGCAACACCAGGGTTGTGGGTTCAATTCCCACGGGGGACCAGTACTCACTACTGGATAGATAAGCGTCTGCTTAATGACTAAAATGTAAAAATGCACTTGGCTTGAGGTGAAGAGGCAGACTGGTCGCCAACTGCCAACAGAGCAGTTATTTTCCAATCACACCATGTTAGATGGACGGACAGACAGACAGGCAGGCAGGGCGGTTATGCATCCTTTCCCAAGACAACCATTTTTCTCTCCCTCTGAAAGTATAACCATGACCTCATTAACCCACAGGAGTGGACAGAAAGTTGTGAAAGAACCAGCTCTCTGTTGCTTGTCTCCACAAAGCTTAGAGCAACCCGTTGGCCAGAACATTGGTAGGCTTTATGTTGGCAGCGCTCTGTCAGGTTTCTCTTCCCAGATGGACATGTTGCTGGAAAATGAAATGACTGTTTTCTTGTTTTCTTGTACAACCATGTTTTTCCAGCAACCTCGGTCAGAAAGCCACTTTGGTATCCTCGCCAGACTCTCTGTGTGCGCGTGTGACTATATGTTTATGCCCAACAAACATAGGCCAGGTCAAAGAGACCTTAGTCCCCTAGTCTCACTCTGGTCTCTGAGGGAGAATGTCTCCCAAGTTTTTCCTCTGTGACACACAGACAGAGTCCAGGAGACACACACCACTCTCTGTAGTCTATCAATGTGCTAAAACGCCACTATTCTACTTCAGTCCACACAGCAACTCTAGTGATGTTTCCATTGAAGCGCTGCTGAATCATTGGTTGTTTCTGCTGGTTGTGATTTTTTAAACATGTTTGAGTGTTTACTCGCTATGTGGAGCCTTGTATAGCAGCTGTGGTTTGTGTAGTTACTGTGGCATCGCCCACAACCCCTTAATGCAGCAGTGGCTGTTTTCCCTTCAGAGACATGGAGTCGCAACCAAAACCCAAATACTGCTGCTTCTGAGGCCCCGTGGCAGGACAACCCAGCATTAATACTAACCCCAACCTCATTGTTAATGTGGATAGGGAATAATTGGCCTGATGGACTCCAGGAAGGAGCCTGTCAAGGCAGCCATTACTCCATCACTAAACATGAAATCATCTGGATGGCACTCAGAACTAAATGAGCCTATTATCATCATGATGATGTAGTCTTTTTGTAGATCGGTGTAGATGTCGCCCAGGCTAGACGCGCTCCTCACAAACTCTTCCAATAACCCCCTGTAATCAATTCCCTTGTGTACACCATCATTATGATGGCTATTATATGAAACAACTGCGTCCTGTGATGTCTAAATGGCTAATTGCATGACATCTTTGTACATGACATCATGACATCTTTGTACTAAACTTTGAGCCACTGCCAGTTTCTGGATCGGTTTAATGGAAACCTATTGATCTGTCTTCTCTCCCTTCCTTTCTTTCTCTCTCGCTCTCTCTCTCCTTTTCTTCCTCCCTTTCTCATTTTCTTGCTCTCCCTCTCTCCCTCCTGTCAGAGACTGGACAGCCTGGCCAACCACTACTCTCTGGCTCCCCCTGAGGGCGGTCAATGGGAGAGCAGTGGTGAAACACTGGGCTGTGTTTACATGCCTGACAGCCACGCCGTCCAAGTGCCTATGAGACGGGACCATACAGTGGCTGATGTCGTCTCCCTAGCCTGCAAGGTGAGAGTCAAGGCTCAGTGAGTGTTTTAATATTAGGGTTCTGGGAGCACTGAACACTTAGTTTTAGTTATGAAACAGTACTTAATGAGAGAAGCTTTTACTTGAGGTTATGCCTTGCTCTTATTAAGCCTGCTTTTATTAAAAACAACTCTTGTCAATGTAGTCATGTTAGAAGCTCCAATCTGTCAGTAATTTGACCAACCCATGCTCTTGAGCCTTTTGTGAACCCCTCATTTCTTATTTAGTGTTATGCCCATTGTTAGACCTCTTCTGTCCATTTTTTAAATGGCTTGTACAGTAGACAGTTCCAGACAGTTACTTTGCTGTCTCATTGTCTGTATCCTACCCCCTGCCCTTAGGGTCTGATGTGTGTGTGTGTGTGTGTGTGTGTGTATATATGTATATATATAATATATATAATATATAATATATACACACACTCGGGTGTGACAGCAGTGGGATGGCTGGCTAGCTCATTCTCACACCCACACAGCAGACACACACACACTTTATTCATCAAACTTGACGCCACTTCATCTTAATCACCTTTGAGCTGTAGTGAACACATCCCACGTCATATGCCTTTTTGTGTAGACCAGGTGCCTGGTCTAGACTAGTTGTATTTGCTGTTTATTGCTGCATTCAGGGTGTTGACAGATAATGTTTCCCTATCACAGTTGACGCAGCTGAACCCTAACCTGCACTGTCTCAGACTGCACAGATGTGTGGCCCAGAACGTAGAGGTCCGCACCCCAGCACCCAGCGAACTCCTACATGACCTGGTGAGCTAACACCTTATTCAGCATAATACTTCACTGGAAATGCAGAGAGGATTTTAGTTGTTTAACATCGCTGACCTATGTGTGAAGGTGTTATCTGACTGAGTTGTTTCCTTTGTGCAGTTGTATGACGAGCTAGAGGTGTTTCCAATGAATGTATTCACCCTGCACATGACGAGACCTGCCTGCACTGGAGACTTTGGTAGGTGTTCTGTACTCTAGCAGACAGGAACCGTATGTGTGTGTCATTGCATCATAGATCCTATAAATCATTAGTTCAGCTCTATTTGTAAATATATGGTCATTGCACTCTACTAGCCATCGTTGACGCTGTCTCTCATCTCTGATGTCAGGCTTTGCAGTCACAGGGCACATAGATGGACAGAGGAACAGCCGCATCTTTGTCAGTGAGGTTTTGCCTGATGGACTGGCCTTCAGTGAAGGTATGTTCACTTCACTTAACTTTGATTAATAAACTCTGCAAAAAAGAAACGTCCCTTTTTCAGGACCCTGTCTTTCAAAGATAATTCGTAAAAATCCAAATAACTTCACAGATCTTCATTGTAAAGGGTTTAAACACGGTTTCCCATGATTGTTCAATGAACCATAAACAATTAATGAACATGCACCTGTGGAGCGGACGTTAAGACACTAACAGCTTACAGACGGTAGGCAATTAAGGTCACAGTTATGAAAACTTAGGACACTAAAGAGGCCTTTCTACTGACTCTGAAAAACACCAAAAGAAAGATCCCCAGGGTGCCTTGGTGGAAGAGTGGGGTAACATCTCACAGCAAGAACTGGCAAATCTGGTGCAGTCCATGAGGAGCAGATGCACTGCAGTACTTAATGCAGCTGGTGGCCACACCAGATGCTGACTGTTACTTTTGATTTTGACCCCCCTTTTGTTCAGGGACACATTATTCAATTTCTGTTAGTCACATGTCTGTGGAACTTGTTCAGTTTATGTCTCAGTTGTTGAATCTTATGTTCATACAAATATTTACACATGTTAAGTTTGCTGAAAATAAATGCAGTTGACAGTGAGAGGACTGTCAACTTTTTGTTTATTTACACTACTTACATATCTCTGTGTTACTGTAGTGTGACTTTATTTCTTACTGTGTGTTCCTCACCCAGGCCTGAGACCAGGTAATGAGATTGTGGTTCTGAACGGTCGAGGCGTGTCCACTTTGGACCTGGGTCTGATCCAGAAGCTGTTCGCTGAGCAGACCCTCCAGCTGACCCTCAGACGGGACGCACCGCCCACCTCACCCCTGACCTCTGACCCCTCGACTCCGACCCCCCTGTCCAACCAATCACAGCTGCTGCAAGACTTCCTGGACACACACCACCATGCCAAGTCCACTACAGGTGAGATTGTGCACCCTCACACACACACTAACACACACACTAAGACACACGAGCACACACACAATACTGTGTCTTCGCCAAAAGGCTGGTAGGCATCACTTCACAGGTCTAACGCAATTACTGTAAATATACAGTGTGGGAAAATCCTTTGCGCTTCAGGTCACTGGCTCAAAGAACTGGCATCAATGGTATGATCGATCTCAGAGCATCAGCTGGTTTACTATGAAGCTAACTCAATCACCAACAATTACATTACACAGTCAGATAACTTATTGATATCTGCCTTGGATTAGTATTTTATACCAGGGGTCTTCAACCTTTTCTTGTCCAGGGGCCTCCATTGAGGCGGCCCAGGGACCCTCATCATATGTTAAGGATATACATTTTTTCTTGTCTTATCAGGTGAATGATAATGTCTAGGAGAGGTAATCACATGTTTTAAATTAATAGATTTGGTAGATTGTTTTTCATTATTTTCACCTCCCCACATAATTGGAAGAAGTATAAACTCTACCATAGCCTATTAGCTAGGAGAACATTTTAGCTAATAGCAGCTGGTTAGCCATGTGTCGGCAAAAATGTATGTCCAAGTCAAAACAGGTTACCAGCAGCCAGCGGCACTTGCCGTGACCCGTACTCGAGGGTGCTTTTTCAAAGCATATGTCAGAGACTCCAGTGAGTGTAATGAGTTCCAGTGAGTGTAATGAGTTCCAGTGAGTGAAATTTGGTCATTAGAAAGAAGATATTCTTCTCTATTCTGTTGCTAGCTATATTTTTATATATGTGTGTGTGTGTGTGTGTGTGTGTATAACTCATATACAGTGCCTTGCGAAAGTATTCGGCCCCCTTGAAATTTGCGACCTTTTGCCACATTTCAGGCTTCAAACATAAAGATATAAAACTGTATTTTTTTGTGAAGAATCAACAATCATGAAGTGGAACGACATTTATTGGATATTTCAAACTTTTTTAACAAATCAAAAACTGAAAAATTGGACGTGCAAAATTATTCAGCCCCTTTACTTTCAGTGCAGCAAACTCTCTCCAGAAGTTCAGTGAGGATCTCTGAATGATCCAATGTTGACCTAAATGACTAATGATGATAAATACAATCCACCTGTGTGTAATCAAGTCTCCGTATAAATGCACCTGCACTGTGATAGTCTCAGAGGTCCGTTAAAAGCGCAGAGAGCATCATGAAGAACAAGGAACACACCAGCCAGGTCGAATACTTTCGCAAGGCACTGTACATACTGTATATAGCAGATGTTATTGCGAGCGTAGTGAAATGCTTCTGTTCCTGTCTCTAACAGTTCAGTAATATCTAAGAATACACACAAATCTAAAAGTAAAATAATTAATTTTAGAAATATAGAAATATTAGGACGAGCAATGTCGGAGTCCAGAGTATAAATACAGTACCAGTCAAAAGTTTGGACACCTACTCATTACAGGGGTTTTCCTTATTTTGTACTATTTTCTACATTGTAGTGAAGACATCAGAACTATGAAATAACACATATGGAATCATGTAGTAACCAAACAAGTGTTAAACAAATACAAATATATTTCATATTTGAGAAATCTTTGAGAGATTCTTCAAAGTAGCCCACCCTTTGCCTTGATGACAGCTTTGCACACTCTTGGCATTCTCTCAACCAGCTTCACCTGGAATGCTTTTCCAACAATCTGGAAGGAGTTTCCACATATGCTGAGCACTTGTTGGCTACTTCACTCTGCGGCCCAACTCATCCAAAACCATCTCAATTGGGTTGAGGTCGGGTAATTGTGGAGGCCAGGTCATCTGATGCAGCACTCCATCACTCTCCATGGTCACATAGCCCTTACACAGCCTGGAGGTGTGTTTTGGGTCATTGTCCTGTTGAAGAAAAAATGATAGTCCCACTAAGTGCAAACCAGATGGGATGGCGTATCGCTGCAGAATGCTGTGGTAGCCACGCTGGTTAAGTGTGCCTTGAATTCTAAATAAATCACAGACCGTGTCAACAGCAAAGCACACCCACACCATCACAACACCTCCATGCTTCACGGTGGGAACCACACATGCAGAGATCTGTTCATCTACTCTGCGTCTCACAATGACATGGAGGTTGGAACCAAAAATCTCAAATTTGGACTCTTCAGACCAAAGGACAGATTTCCACTGGTCTAACGTCCATTGCTCGTGTTTCTTGAACCAAGCAAGTCTCTTCTTCTTATTGGTGTCCTTTAGAAGTGGTTTCTTTCTAGCAATTTGACCATGAAGGCCTGATTCATGATGTTGAGATGTGTCGGATCCTTGAACTCTGAAGCATTTATTTGAGCTGCAATCTGAGGTGCAGTTAACTCTAATTAACTTATCCTCTGCAGCAGAGGTAACTCTGGGTCTTCCTTTCCTGTGGCAGTCTTCATGAGAGCCAGTTTCATCATTGCGCTTGATGGTTTTTGCGACTGCCCTTGAAGAAACTTACAAATTTATTGAAATGTTCCGTATTGACTGACATTCATGTCTTAAAGTAATGATGGACTGTTGTTTCTCTTTGCTTATTTGAGCTGTTCTTACCATAATATGGACTTGGTCATTTACCAAGTAGGGCTACCTTCTGTATACCATCCCCACCTTATCACAACACAACTGATTGGCTCAAACGCATTAAGAAGGAAAGAAATTCCACAAATGTACTTTTAACAAGGCACACCTGTTAATTGAAATGTGTTCCAGGTGACTACCTCACTAAGCTGGTTGAGAGAATACCAAGAGTGTGCAAAGCTGTCATCAAGGCAAAGTGTGGCTACTTTGAATAATGATTTGTTTAACACTGTCTTTGGTTACTACATTATTCCATATGTGTTATTTCATAGTTTTGATGTCTTCACTATTATTCTACAATGTAGAAAACTCTGTAGGTGTGTCCAAACTTTTGACTGGTACTGCATATACACACTACCTTTCAAAAGTTTCGGGTCACTTAGAAATGTCCTTGTTTTTGAAAGAAAAGCACATTTTTGTTGTTGTTCCTTTGTCCAGTGTCTGTGTTCCTTTGCCCATCTTAATATTTTATTTTTATTGGCCAGTCTGAGATATGCCTTTTTCTTTGCAGCACTGCCTAGAAGCCCAGCATCCCAGAGTTGCCTCTTCACTGTTGACATTAAGAATTGTGTTTTGCAGGTACAATTTAATGAAGCTGCCAGTTGAGGACTTGTTAGGCGTCTGTTTCTCAAACTAGACACACTAATGTACTTGTTCTCTTGCTCAGTTGTGCACCGAGGCCTCGCACTCCTCTTTCTATTCTGGTTAGAGCCAGTTTGTCCTGTTCTGTGAAGGGAGTAATGCACAGCGTTGTACGAGATCTTCAGTTTCTTGGCAATTTCTCACATGGAATCGCCTTCATTTCTCAGAACAAGAATAGACTGACTATTTTCAGAAGAAAGTTATTTGTTTCTGGCCATTTTGAGCCTGTAATCAAACCCACAAACAGTTTTCAGCTGTGCTAACATAATTGTAAAATCGTTTTTTTAATGATAAATTTACCTTTTAAATTGATAAACTTGGTTTAGCTAACACAATGTGCCATTGGAACACAGGAGTGATGGTTGCTGATAATGGGTCTCTGTACACCTATGTAGATATTCCATTAAAAATATGCCGTCTACAGCTACAATAGTAATTTACAACATTAACAAATGTCTACACTGTATTTCTGATCAATTTTTTGTTATTTTAATGGACAAAAATGTGCTTTTCTTTCAAAAACAATGACATTTCTAAGTACAGAATAGATATTATGGACAGTATGTGGATAGAACATGTAGTATATCTGAAGAAAACGTAGGATAGAATAGTATATGTACAGCAATAGTTGAAAGGGATGGCCTTGACTAGAATACAGTATATACATATGAAATGGATAAAACATTATGTAAACATTATTAAAGTGACCAGTGTTCCATGTCTATGTACGTAGGGCAGCAGCCTCTAAGGTGCAGGGTTGAGTAACAGGGTGGTAGCCGGCTATTGAAAGTGACTAAGTTCAGGGCAGGGTACTGGGTGGAGGCCGGATAGTGATGTCCATTTAACATAATATGTTTTTCAGTCCCAGCTTTGATGCACCTGTACTGACTTCACCTTCTGGATGATGGCGGGGTGAACAGGCTGTGGCTCGGATGGCTGAGGTCCTTGATGTCTTCTGGGCCTTCCTGTGACACCAGCTATAGATGTCCTGGAGGGCAGGCAGTATGCCCCTGGTGATGAGTTGGGCAGACCGCACCACCCTCTGGAGAGCCCTGCGGTTGCGAACGGTGCAGTTGCCGTACCATGTAGTGATTCAGCCTGACAGGATGCTCTCAATAGTTCATCTGTAAAAGTTTGTGAGGGTCTTAGGGGCCAAGCCAAATTTCTTCAGCTTCATGAGGTTGAAGAGGCGCTCTTGCGCCTTTTTCACTACACTGTCTGTGTGGGCGTACTATTTCAGATTGTCAGTGATGTGTATGCCGAGGAACTTGAAGCTTTTCACCTTCTCCGCTGCGGCCCCATCGATGCGGATGGGGCTGCGCTCCCTCTGCTGTCTCCTGAAGTTCACGATCAGCTCCTTCGTTTTGTTGAGGGAGAGGTTATTTTCATTGCACCACTCCACCTGGGCCCTCACCTCCTCCCTTTAGGCTGTCTTGTCGTTGTTGGTAATCAGGCCTACGACTTGTGTCGTCTCCAAACTTAATGATTAAGTTGGAGGTGTGCGTGGCCACGCAGTCATGGGCAAACAGGAAGTACAGGAGAAGGCTGAGCACCCACCCTTGTGGGGCCCCTGTGTTGAGGATCAGTGTATTGGAGGTGTTTTTGCCTATCTTCACCACATGGGGGCGACCTGTCAGGAAGCCCAGGACCCCCTACAGTATGGTCCACGGATCCCCGGTTGAATACACCTGATGTATACTATACTACCGTGCACTGAGACCAGTAAACTGAGACCAGTAAACATACAACATGTCTCTCTACTCAACGCTGCCAACAAGTGTTCCTGGCTGTGGCAGATGGCTGGTGATATAGTCACAGTCACACTTCCACAGAATTGCTGCTACTTGGCAGATACTGTGTTAGGACTGGGCCTACTATCAGTAGGTGTGGGTACCACCAACCTTCCTCAATTCCGCTCCCAACACTTTCTCTGGAAATGGTCTATCGACAAGCTGTTGCGCTGACTTGCTTCTCTCCACCAATGTGATCTCATTATTGAAAGGATGCCAGAATATCAGACAAATGCTGTAGGGTTCTGTGGAAAGTGCCAACAATTGGTTTTCTGTATGAAATGACATTACTATTATAAACATTATATAAACAAAATAATAATCATCACTCGTCTATCAAATAATTTGGCTGACAATTCTCCATCTCTCTCTCTTTTACAGCCCTCCCTTCCTTCCCTACGTCTGCTTATCTCTGCTTATCTCTGCTTATCTCTGCTTATCTCTGTCTGTAGAGAAGATCATTTAGATGATCTGTTTGTCACTTACACCCTATTAAGTCACCACAGAAGTCCTTTTAATGAGAGTCAAATACTTCCTCAAAACCCATCAGCCCCAATACATTACACTTCCTCATAACCCATCAGCCACAATACGTTATACTTCCTCAAAACCCATCAGCCCCAATACATTACACTTCCTCATAACCCATCAGCCACAATACGTTATACTTCCTCAAAACCCATCAGCCCCAAAACATTACACTTCCTCATAACCCATCAGCCACAATACGTTATACTTCCTCAAAACCCATCAGCCCCAATACATTACACTTCCTCATAACCCATCAGCCACAATACGTTATACTTCCTCAAAACACATCATCTCCAATACATTAAACTTCCTCATAACCCATCAGCCCCAATACATTACACTTCCTCATAACCCATCAGCCACAATACGTTATACTTCCTCAAAACCCATCAGCCCCAATACATTACACTTCCTCATAACCCATCAGCCACAATACATTACACTTCCTCATAACCCATCAGCCACAATATGTTATACTTCCTCAAAACCCATCAGCCCCAATACATTACACTTCCTCATAACCCATCAGCCACAATATATAATACTTCCTCAAAACCCATCAGCCCCAATACATTACACTTCCTCATAACCCATCAGCCACAATACGTTATACTTCCTCAAAACCCATCATCTCCAATACATTACACTTCCTCATAACCCATCAGCCACAATACGTTATACTTCCTCAAAACCCATCATCTCCAATACATTACACTTCCTCATAACCCATCAGCCACAATACGTTATACTTCCTCAAAACCCATCAGCCCCAATACATTATACTTCCTCAAAACCCATCATCTCCAATATGTTATACTTCCTCAAAACCCATCATCTCCAATATGTTATACTTCCTCAAAACCCATCAGCCCCAATACATTACACTTCCTCATAACCCATCATCTCCAATACGTTATACTTCCTCAAAACCCATCAGCCCCAATACATTACACTTCCTCATAACCCATCAGCCCCAATACATTACACTTCCTCATAACCCATCAGCCACAATACGTTATACTTCCTCAAAACCCATCATCTCCAATATGTTATACTTCCTCAAAACCCATCATCTCCAATATGTTATACTTCCTCAAAACCCATCTCCAATACAAAATACTTCCTCAAAACCCATCATCTCCAATACTTTATACTTCCTCAAAGCCCATCAGCCCCAATACATTATACTTCCTCATAACCCATCAGCCACAATACGTTATACTTCCTCAAAACCCATCATCTCCAATATGTTATACTTCCTCAAAACCCATCTCCAATACAAAATACTTCCTCAAAACCCATCATCTCCAATACTTTATACTTCCTCAAAACCCATCAGCCCCAATACATTATACTTCCTCATAACCCATCAGCCACAATACATTACACTTCCTCATAACCCATCAGCCACAATATGTTATACTTCCTCAAAACCCATCAGCCCCAATACATTACACTTCCTCATAACCCATCAGCCACAATATATAATACTTCCTCAAAACCCATCAGCCCCAATACATTACACTTCCTCATAACCCATCAGCCACAATACGTTATACTTTCTCAAAACCCATCATCTCCAATACATTACACTTCCTCATAACCCATCAGCCACAATACGTTATACTTCCTCAAAACCCATCATCTCCAATACATTACACTTCCTCATAACCCATCAGCCACAATACGTTATACTTCCTCAAAACCCATCAGCCCCAATACATTACACTTCCTCACAACCCATCAGCCACAATACGTTATATTTCCTCAAAACCCATCATCTCCAATATGTTATACTTCCTCAAAACCCATCGCCAATACAAAATACTTCCTCAAAACCCATCAGCCCCAATACATTACACTTCCTCATAACCCATCAGCCACAATACGTTATACTTCCTCAAAACCCATCATCTCCAATACGTTATACTTCCTCAAAACCCATCATCTCCAATACGGAATACTTCCTCAAAACCCATCATCTCCAATACTTTATACTTCCTCAAAACCTATCGGCCCCAATACGTTATACTTCCTCAAAACCCATCCTCTCCAATACGTTATGCTTCCTCAAAACCTGGTTCACCAACTACTTTGCAGACAGAGTTCAGTGTGTCAAATCGGAGGGCATGTTGTCCGGTCCTCTGGCAATCTCTGGGGGTACCACAGGGTTCAATTCTCGGGCCGATTCTTTTCTCTGTATATATCAATGATGTTGCTCTTGCTGCGGGTGATTCCCTGATCCACCTCTACGCAGACGACACCATTCTGTATACTTCTGACCCTTCCTTGGACACTGTGCTATCTAACCTCCAAACGAGCTTCAATGCCATACAACACTCCTTCCGTGGCCTCCAACTGCTCTTAAACGCTAGTAAAACCAAATGCATGCTTTTCAACCGTTCGCTGCCTGCACCCGCACGTCCGACTAGCATCACCACCCTGGATGGTTCCGACATAGAATATGTGGACATCTATAAGTACCTAGGTGTCTGGCTAGACTGTAAACTCTCCTTCCAGACTCATATCAAACATCTCCAATCCAAAATAAAATCTAGAGTCGGCTTTCTATTTCGCAACAAAGCCTCCTTCACTCACGCCGCAAAACTTACCCTAGTAAAACTGACTATCCTAACGATCCTCAACTTTGGCGATGTCATCTACAAAATAGCTTCCAATACTCTACTCAGCAAACTGGATGCAGTTTATCACAGTGCCATCCGTTTTGTTACTAAAGCACCTTATACCATCCACCACTGCGACCTGTATGCTCTAGTCGGCTGGCCCTCGCTACATGTTCGTCGCCAGACCCACTGGCTCCAGGTCATCTACAAGTCCATGCTAGGAAAAGCTCCGCCTTATCTCAGTTCACTGCTCACGATGGCAACACCCACCCGTAGCACGCGCTCCAGCAGGTGTATCTCACTGATCATCCCTAAAGCCAAAACCTAATTTGGCCGCCTTTCCGTCCAGTTCTATGCTGCCTGCGACTGGAACGAATTGCAAAAATCTCTGAATTTGGAGACTTTTATCTCAACTTTAAACATCTGCTATCTGAGCAGCTAACCGATCGCTGCAGCTGTACATAGTCCATCGGTATATAGCCCACCCAATTTACCTACCTCATCCCCATACTGTTTTTATTTAATGTAATTTTCTGCTCTTTTGCACACCAGTATCTCTACCTGCACATTTATCACTCCAGTGTTAATCTGCTAAATTGTAATTATTTACTCCTGTGGCCTATGTATTGCCTACCTCCTCATGCCTTTTGCACACAATGTATATAGATGTATATAGACATTACACTTCCTCATAACCCATCAGCCACAATACGTTATACTTCCTCAAAACCCATCAGCCCCAAAACATTACACTTCCTCATAACCCATCAGCCACAATACGTTATACTTCCTCAAAACCCATCAGCCCCAATACATTACACTTCCTCATAACCCATCAGCCACAATACGTTATACTTCCTCAAAACCCATCATCTCCAATACATTACACTTCCTCATAACCCATCAGCCCCAATACATTACACTTCCTCATAACCCATCAGCCACAATACGTTATACTTCCTCAAAACCCATCAGCCCCAATACATTACACTTCCTCAAAACCCATCGGCCCCAATACGTTATACTTCCTCAAAACCCATCGCCCACAATACGTTATACTTCCTCAAAACCCATCGGCCCCAATACGTTATACTTCCTCAAAACCCATCGCCCCCAATACGTCATACTTCCTCAAAACCCATCAGCCCCAATACGTTATACTTCCTCAAAACCCATCGGCCCCAATACGTTATACTTCCTCAAAACCCATCAGCCCCAATACGTTATACTTCCTCAAAACCCATCGGCCACAATACGTTATACTTCCTCAAAACCCATCGGCCACAATACGTTATACTTCCTCAAAACCCATCGGCCCCAATACGTTATACTTCCTCAAAACCCATCGGCCCCAATACGTTATACTTCCTCAACCCATCGGCCCCAATACGTTATACTTCCTCAAAACCCATCGGCCCCAATACGTTATACTTCCTCAAAACCCATCGGCCCCAATACGTTATACTTCCTCAAAACCCATCGGCCCCAATACGTTATACTTCCTCAAAACCCATCGGCCACAATACGTTATACTTCCTCAAAACCCATCGGCCACAATACGTTATACTTCCTCAAAACCCATCGGCCCCAATACGTTATACTTCCTCAAAACCCATCGGCCCCAATACGTTATACTTCCTCAAAACCCATCGGCCACAATACGTTATACTTCCTCAAAACCCATCGGCCACAATACGTTATACTTCCTCAAAACCCATCGGCCCCAATACGTTATACTTCCTCAAAACCCATCGGCCCCAATACGTTATACTTCCTCAAAACCCATCGGCCACAATACGTTATACTTCCTCAAAACCCATCGGCCACAATACGTTATACTTCCTCAAAACCCATCGGCCACAATACGTTATACTTCCTCAAAACCCATCGGCCACAATACGTTATACTTCCTCAAAACCCATCGGCCCCAATACGTTATACTTCCTCAAAACCCATCGGCCCCAATATGTTATACTTCCTCAAAACCCATCGGCCCCAATACGTTATACTTCCTCAAAACCCATCGGCCACAATACGTTATACTTCCTCAAAACCCATCGGCCCCAATACGTTATACTTCCTCAAAACCCATCGGCCCCAATACGTTATACTTCCTCAAAACCCATCGGCCCCAATACGTTATACTTCCTCGAACCTAACGTAGCAGGCTTAATAGAAACACCTTTAACTAGATCCCCCTATATACTGGTCTTAACGGGAGGAGAGAGAAATAAACTGTTTGGGGAGGTTCTCTTCTACACTGTTCAACCAATTCGGTAAATGTGGAGTTGAGACGGAGTGTCTCCTTGGTTAACATACAAAAGTGGAAGTTGCGTCACGGTCTCTTACCATTTTCCCTGAAAACTGGAGCATCCAGTTGTTGAGGACTCAGCAGAGGCTATACTTCCTGAAAATCCTTCAGCCACATTGACCCTTCAGAGTCAGCCGGACCGATGAGCAGTGGAAATGTCTAGAAAGCATAGGAACATGTATGTTCAGGGGAGAGAGGAAGTGTTTTAATAAGAAGATGTTTTACTGAAGGGCTCTTCCTATCGTAGGCTTAGTTTCCGGTGATGACTGACACAGTGAGGCAGGGTACTGGAGTAACGCCTCGCATGCAGCGAGCTGAAACAGTCAGTTGTATGAGCAGGCAGTTTTACTCTTCCCTGACTGGGATTCATTTCTAAGGTGAGGGTATCAAAATATATAGTCATGTTTTCCTGTACTGTATATTTGTTTCATGACTTTGAAGAAGTGTCTTTTACACAGTGGAAATGAAGTTTGTGTAATTGCTTTAGCTGGTGACGCTTCAGTCTGTCTTCATAGTTTTGCTCGTTAGTGAAATGATGATGGATTTTCATGCAGCAATTTGAATCTCTGAGGGATTATCTCACCACGCTATTTATACAGATAAAGTTTTCATGTAATTATGCTTTAGGTCATTTATTCTGCGTATGAGAACTGAGAAAGTTTCTCTTTCAAGTAGTTAGGGTGTTGAGTTCTCACAGTTGTACAAGAGAGTGAATGACAGTAATTTGTCATGACAACATCCTGAACCAACACCCCAGGCAACACTTCACACTACAGGACTGATGATGACATGTAATACAACTTACCCGAAAACTGTGTAGCCACTGGCTTGCCACTCAGATGGAGATAAAAGCATCTTACTGTACAAGATATGAGAGAGGCCTGCAACATGACTGCAGTTTCATCCTCTGCCTCTAGAGGGGGTGTGATCCCAGTCAGGCTGACGAGGGTGATGAGAGGTCAACTCGCTGAACCATACTAGTGTGACAACAACCAGGCAAGACTCCTGGGGTGTGTGAAATGTTTTGTGTCATGTTATATTGCTTTGAGATATGCTTGGTAGGGAAAGGGTTTGTCCAGCTACATATCTCTGATAAGTGCCTCTGAAAAGCCTCATTCTCCAGGTGTTTACCTACCAATCAAAAGGTCAAATCATTGATTGTGCTCATGTGCTGAGTTGATTTCCCAATAGCCTGTGAGTTTGTTAGAAGCAGGAAGGGAAGAAGGCAGGAAGGGTATATGTCCCTACCAGACCCAGTTAGTGTAATCAGATCTGACCTCAGTTAATCTAGTCAGGTGCCTTTAACCAGAGGCACTGTGTGACTTTCCCAAAATGTGATTTTTAGGAAAAGCGCTACAGGAGTGAATTATCATCAGCTCTCCGCTGAGACCATGTCCAACAGACGAAGGGAACTGTTCGATTGGTTCCCTTGACTGACAAATGGAAGAGTCACTTCACTGGGATGATGTTTTAGAATGCTGCTGTTCTAGTCCACATCTCCCTGTAGACACCTATGATTGCATGGTAGACTGGTACTACAGAACTGTGTGTGTGCTATGTGGTCAGCAGATGGATGCTGAACTGTAATCATCACCCCATCTCAGAGGAAATAGTGTGTGACAGCACTGGCCTCGAAGGCAACAGCATTTCCTTCATATATACCACTATTCCAATTGGCTGTGCTTGTATTAAATGGCCAAGCCAGTTAACTATAAAACACTGGACATCATCCTGTAAATGTCATGCTAATTGCTGTGTCTTGCAGATGTGTCCTTGGTGCCAGAGGTCCTTGGTGAGTCCTTAAGCTCTGGGCTGGAGAATGGTCTACAGCACTCCCACAGCAGCCACAGGGCCGTACAACCCAGCAAGGTAAGACTGAATCTACGCTGCCCACACTGGTACTGCCCACACTGGTACTGCCCACTCTGGGCAGGATGAGTCAGAATAAACATACAGAGAGGAATGAGAGAGAGATTAATTCACACTACAGAATAATCAACAGAGCTTTGAGATCATGAACATAAGCAATCTTGAAACACAGTTGCTAAAGTATATGTGTGCGTATAAATGTGTTTACTGCTCGGCGCCCCTCATCAAGGACAGCTGTGCTGTGGTAGCGAGGCTGAAGATGACTTGGCACCACTCTTAGAGAGAGCTCTATATAATTGCACCGTCCTGGGCTCAGTCGAAAGACGGCTTGTTACTGTCACACTCAGAGAGATGTGCCCTGTGTCTCGGTCTAATGCCCATACTGTCAACCTTCCTCTGCCTGCTACTAACCTTCTCACTGTCACGCTGAGTATTACCCCAGATAGACATCCTGAACAGTAGAGAGTTGTAAAGACAGTCAGGGTTGGTCTGCTAGGGATGAGGCAGGGTACTGAGCTCCAAAGCCCACTGCTAGCATAATTTCCTTAATGGCGCCATCCCTAGCATGGAGGGAGAATAGACCTCTGTCTCTCTCTCTCTCTGTCGCTCTCTCTGCCTCTCTCGCTCTCTGCCTCTCTCGCTCTGCCTCTCTCTCTGCCTCTCTCTCTGCCTCTCTCTCTGCCTCTCTCGCTCTGCCTCTCTCGCTCTGCCTCTCTCTCTGCCTCTCTCTCTCTGGCTCTCTCGCTCTGCCTCTCAATTCAAATGTCTTTATTGGCATGACGTAACAATGTACATATTGCCAAAGCGTACAATATTAACATAATTCAAATGATAATAATAATAATCAAGATTGTCAACTCAGTATTCAGTAACCAAAATAATCATACAATAACAATGGCTTAGAGGACAGTGCCTGTCAGTCACTGTCCCTCATCTTGTGGCAGGCAGCAAGGTTTTGATCAGTAACCATGGTTAAATAGTTTTCCATGGTGTACTGCCCATTTTGGGCCAGATAGAACTGCATTTTGCTTTGTGCTTGTGTTTCCCAATAGGTTGTGTAGTTTTTGTTTTGACTGTGTTGTAATTTGGTTGTAATGCTGATTGATTGGGCTTCAGTGTGTTCAGTGTGTTAGAAGAACAGGTTTGTGAACTCAGGACCAGCTGGATGAGGGACTATTTTCTTTGCTTCACTTTCTGCATTGCAGGGCTTGGTAATGATATGAGAGGATGTAACTGTATTTATGTTGTTTCCAAAACTAAATTACTATTTTTATTTTATTTTTATTATTAGTGGATGTTGGCCTAATTCTGCCCTGCATGCATTGTTGTAGTTTTCCCCTGGACATGTAGGAGAATCTTACAGAACTCTGCATGCAGGGTTTCAGTGGGGTGTTTGTCCCATTAGGTGAAATCGTGTTTTGCAAGTGGACCCCACACCTCACTGTCATAAAGTGCAATTGGTTCAATGACACATTCAATTTGTTTTAGCCACGTTTTTATAGTTATTTCAATTAGAATTTGTTTTTTAATTCCGGAAAATGCCTTACGTGCTTTCTCTCTCTGTTCATTCACTGCCTCATTGATGTGTCCAGATGAACCTACGTAATTGTAGTGTGTGCAATACTCAGTATATTTTGTACCAGATGAAAACTTTGGTCTTATTCCCTGAGATCTGGATCTTCTCTTGAAAATCATTATGTTAGTCTTTTGGGGGTTTACTGCCAGAGCCCAGGTCTGGCAGTACTGCTCTAGCAGGTCCAGGCTCTGCTGTAGGCCATGTGCTGTGGGGGTTTACTGCCAGAGCCCAGGTCTTGCAATACTGCTCTAGCAGGTCCAGGCTCTGCTGTAGGCCATGTGTTGTGGGTGACAGCAGGCACAGGTCTTTTAACCTCTTAATTGTGGAGACTCGGTCTCTCTCTTTCTCACAGTCTCTCTCTGTCTTGTACCCTCTCTCTGTCTGTCTCTCTCTCAATTCAATTTTCAATTCAAAGGGCTTTATTGGCTTAGGAAACATATGTTTGCATTGCCAAAGCAAGGGAAGTAGACAATAAACAAAAGGGAAATAAACAAAGGAAATAAGCAGTAAACATTACGTTCACAAAAGTTTTAAAAGAATATAGACATTTCATAAGTTATATTATTGGCTATGTACAGTGTTGTAACAATGTGCAAATAGTTGAAGTACAAAATAAACAACTACATATAGTTAGTTGTATTTACAATGGTGATAGTGCTCTCCTGATTTATTTGTCTGTCTGTCTGGTCTGGTCTTGTCTTGTCTGGTCCGTTCTGTCTCAGGAGGTTTGTTTTTCATTCCTATCTGGGTGAATATTGTTAGCAAGCAATTATACCCCAAGCCTACATTTTTGATTTCAAAGAGTTTGTTGTGTTATCATGTTCTGATTTAGGACTGAATAGTGACTTGGTCAAGGAGGTGAGGCTGGGGAGCTCTAAACCAGCTCTGTAGCAAGAAAAGTGTAGGTCCCGGCTAGTGCACCGCAGCTTTCATCACTTCCAAACTATAAAATCTCCACTTTTCGTTCTGTAAATATGCAAATGGATGTCTCTTGATTCAATTCATGTTTATTTTTGTCCCAGGGAGTTTTTGTTCTTGTCAGTTTATTTTTACATGTAAATAATAACTTATTTATGTCATTAAAGTGTGTTTATGCGTCCTGTTGGAACACTTTATTATTGGGTTGCATTAATGAGTTCAGTCATCTGAAGAGCCAGGTTTTAATGATCTGGACTTCAGTGGACTGAACAGTAACAGTGCAGCACTGAGGAGAGATAATGATCTGTATGCTGTTTGATTCTCCTAAAATATCCCTCTGGAGACTCTACACTGGCTACACATCTAGGCTGACTATTTGCTTGCACCCCTGTGTCCAGTACTTGTATACAGCAGATTGTCAATGTGTCATTCTGTAACGCCCCAATGCACTGTTACATTATAGATCACAGTGCTACCATGCCTGTAGGGTTTACTGTGTAGTATGTCCAAGTCGGCTGTGTTCAGTCTGTGTAGTAGCTGGTCTGAGGTCAGTGAGGAGGTGGATTAGCAAGGACAGGCTCTTCTGCTCTCTCTCTGTTTGCCCAATGACAAGAATGAGCCCAATGACAGGAATGGGACCTGCCCTGCAGTACCTCTGGCTGCTGCTGCACTGGCCACTGTGCTTGTCTTTGTACAAACTGAGAGGTGTGTGTGTGTGTGAGAGAGACTGTGTGTGTGTGTGTGAGAGAGACTGTGTGTGTGTGTGAGAGAGACTGTGTGTGAGAGAGACTGTGTGTGTGTGTGTGAGAGAGACTGTGTGTGTGTGTGTGAGAGAGACTGTGTGTGAGAGAGACTGTGTGTGTGTGTGTGTGTGAGAGAGACTGTGTGTGTGAGAGAGACTGTGTGTGTGAGAGAGACTGTGTGTGTGTGAGAGAGACTGTGTGTGTGTGTGAGAGAGACTGTGTGTGTGTGAGAGAGACTGTGTGTGTGTGAGAGAGACTGTGTGTGTGTGTGAGAGACTGTGTGTGTGTGTGAGAGAGACTGTGTGTGTGTGTGAGAGAGACTGTGTGTGTGTGAGAGAGACTGTGTGTGTGTGTGTGTGTGAGAGAGAGACTGTGTGTGTGTGTGAGAGAGACTGTGTGTGTGTGTGTGAGCGAGACGGTGTGTGTGTGTGTGTGAGAGAGACGGTGTGTGTGTGTGTGTGAGAGAGACGGTGTGTGTGTGAGAGAGACTGTGTGTGTGTGTGTGTGAGAGAGACGGTGTGTGTGTGAGAGAGACGGTGTGTGTGTGAGAGAGACTGTGTGTGTGTGAGAGAGACTGTGTGTGTGTGAGAGAGACTGTGTGTGTGAGAGAGACTGTGTGTGTGAGAGAGACTGTGTGTGTGAGAGAGACTGTGTGTGTGTGTGTGTGAGAGAGACTGTGTGTGTGTGTGAGAGAGACTGTGTGTGAGAGAGAGACTGTCTGTGTGTGTGTGAGAGAGAGACTGTGTGTGTGTGTGTGTGTGTGTGAGAGAGAGACTGTGTGTGTGTGAGAGAGAGACTGTGTGTGTGTGTGAGAGAGAGACTGTGTGTGTGTGAGAGAGAGACTGTGTGTGTGTGTGTGTGTGAGAGAGAGACTGTGTGTGTGAGAGAGACTGTGTGTGTGTGTGAGAGAGACTGTGTGTGAGAGAGAATGTGTGTGTGTGTGAGAGAGAATGTGTGTGTGTGTGAGAGAGACTGTGTGTGTGTGAGAGAGAGACTGTGTGTGTGTGTGTGTGTGTGAGAGAGAGACTGTGTGTGTGTGTGAGAGAGACTGTGTGTGTGTGTGAGAGAGAATGTGTGTGTGTGTGAGAGAGAATGTGTGTGTGTGAGAGAGAGACTGTGTGTGTGTGTGTGTGTGTGAGAGAGAGACTGTGTGTGTGTGAGAGAGACTGTGTGTGTGTGTGTGTGTGTGTGTGTGTGAGAGAGACTGTGTGTGTGTGTGTGAGAGAGAGACTGTGTGTGTGTGAGAGAGAGACTGTGTGTGAGAGAGACTGTGTGTGTGTGTGAGAGAGACTGTGTGAGAGAGAGACTGTGTGTGTGTGTGAGAGAGAGACTGTGTGTGTGTGTGAGAGAGACTGTGTGTGTGTGAGAGAGAATGTGTGTGTGTGAGAGAGAGACTGTGTGTGTGTGTGTGTGTGTGAGAGAGAGACTGTGTGTGTGTGAGAGAGACTGTGTGTGTGTGTGTGTGTGTGTGTGTGTGTGAGAGAGACTGTGTGTGTGTGTGTGAGAGAGAGACTGTGTGTGTGTGAGAGAGAGACTGTGTGTGAGAGAGACTGTGTGTGTGTGTGAGAGAGACTGTGTGAGAGAGAGACTGTGTGTGTGTGTGAGAGAGAGACTGTGTGTGTGTGTGAGAGAGACTGTGTGTGTGTGAGAGAGACTGTGTGTGTGTGAGAGAGACTGTGTGTGTGTGAGAGAGACTGTGTGTGTGTGTGTGTGTGTGAGAGAGACTGTGTGTGTGTGTGTGTGTGTGTAAGAGAGACGGTGTGTGTGTGAGAGAGACTGTGTGTGTGTGAGAGAGACTGTGTGTGTGTGAGAGAGACTGTGTGTGTGTGAGAGAGACTGTGTGTGTGAGAGAGACTGTGTGTGTGAGAGAGACTGTGTGTGTGAGAGAGACTGTGTGTGTGAGAGAGACTGTGTGTGTGAGAGAGACTGTGTGTGTGAGAGAGACTGTGTGTGTGAGAGAGACTGTGTGTGTGAGAGAGACTGTGTGTGTGTGTGTGTGTGAGAGAGACTGTGTGTGTGTGAGAGAGACTGTGTGTGTGTGAGAGAGACTGTGTGTGAGAGAGACTGTGAGTGTGAGAGAGACTGTGTGTGAGAGAGACTGTGAGTGTGAGAGAGACTGTGTGTGTGAGAGAGACTGTGTGTGTGTGTGTGTGTGAGAGAGAGACTGTGTGTGTGTGTGTGTGTGAGAGAGAGACTGTGTGAGAGAGAGACTGTGTGTGTGTGAGAGAGAGACTGTGTGTGTGTGAGAGAGAGACTGTGTGTGTGTGTGTGTGTGTGTGAGAGAGAGACTGTGTGTGTGAGAGAGACTGTGTGTGTGTGTGAGAGAGAATGTGTGTGTGTGAGAGAGAGACTGTGTGTGTGTGTGTGTGTGTGAGAGAGAGACTGTGTGTGTGTGAGAGAGACTGTGTGTGTGTGTGTGTGTGTGTGTGTGTGTGAGAGAGACTGTGTGTGTGTGTGTGTGAGAGAGACTGTGTGTGTGTGAGAGAGAGACTGTGTGTGAGAGAGACTGTGTGTGTGTGAGAGAGACTGTGTGAGAGAGAGACTGTGTGTGTGTGTGAGAGAGAGACTGTGTGTGTGTGTGAGAGAGACTGTGTGTGTGTGAGAGAGAATGTGTGTGTGTGAGAGAGAGACTGTGTGTGTGTGTGTGTGTGTGAGAGAGAGACTGTGTGTGTGTGAGAGAGACTGTGTGTGTGTGTGTGTGTGTGTGTGTGTGTGAGAGAGACTGTGTGTGTGTGTGTGAGAGAGAGACTGTGTGTGTGTGAGAGAGAGACTGTGTGTGAGAGAGACTGTGTGTGTGTGTGAGAGAGACTGTGTGAGAGAGAGACTGTGTGTGTGTGTGAGAGAGAGACTGTGTGTGTGTGTGAGAGAGACTGTGTGTGTGTGAGAGAGACTGTGTGTGTGTGAGAGAGACTGTGTGTGTGTGAGAGAGACTGTGTGTGTGTGAGAAAGACTGTGTGTGTGAGTGAGAGAGACTGTGTGTGTGTGTGTGAGAGAGACTGTGTGTGTGTGAGAGAGACTGTGTGTGTGTGAGAGAGACTGTGTGTGTGTGAGAGAGACTGTGTGTGTGTGTGAGAAAGACTGTGTGTGTGAGTGAGAGAGACTGTGTGTGTGTGTGTGAGAGAGACTGTGTGTGTGTGTGTGAGAGAGACTGTGTGTGTGTGTGTGAGAGAGAGACTGTGTGTGTGTGTGTGAGAGAGACTGTGTGTGTGTGTGTGTGAGAGACTGTGTGTGTGTGTGTGAGAGAGACTGCGTGTGTGTGAGAGAGACTGTGTGTGAGAGAGAATGTGTGTGTGTGAGAGAGACTGTGTGTGTGTGTGAGAGAGAATGTGTGTGTGTGTGAGAGAGACTGTGTGTGTGTGAGAGAGAGACTGTGTGTGTGTGTGTGTGAGAGAGACTGTGTGTGTGTGTGTGTGTGTGTGTGAGAGAGACTGTGTGTGTGTGTGTGTGTGAGAGAGAGACTGTGTGTGTGTGTGTGTGAGAGAGAGACTGTGTGTGTGTGTGTGTGTGTGTGAGAGAGAGACTGTGTGTGTGTGTGAGAGAGACTGTGTGTGTGTGTGTGTGAGAGAGACTGTGTGTGTGTGTGTGAGAGAGACTGTGTGAGAGAGAGACTGTGTGTGTGTGAGAGAGAGACTGTGTGTGTGTGAGAGAGACTGTGTGTGTGTGAGAGAGACTGTGTGTGTGTGTGAGAAAGACTGTGTGTGTGAGTGAGAGAGACTGTGTGTGTGTGTGTGTGTGTGAGAGAGACTGTGTGTGTGTGTGAGAGAGACTGTGTGTGAGAGAGACTGTGTGTGTGTGTGAGAGAGAGAATGTGTGTGTGTGTGAGAGAGAGAATGTGTGCGTGTGAGAGAGAGACTTTGTGTGTGTGTGAGAGAGACTGTGTGTGTGTGTGAGAGAGACTGTGTGTGTGAGTGAGAGAGACTGTGTGTGTGAGTGAGAGAGACTGTGTGTGTGTGTGAGAGAGACTGTGTGTGTGTGAGAGAGACTGTGTGTGTGTGAGAGAGAGACTGTGTGTGTGTGAGAGAGAGACTGTGTGTGTGTGAGAGAGAGACTGTGTGTGTGTGAGAGACACTGTGTGTGTGTGAGAAAGACTGTGTGTGTGTGAGAGACTGTGTGTGTGTGTGAGATACTGTGTGTGAGAGATACTGTGTGTGAGAGAGACTGTGTGTGAGTGAGACTGTGTGTGTGTGTGTGTGTGTGTGAGAGAGACTGTGTGTGTGAGAGAGACTGTGTGTGTGTGTGAGAGAGAGTGTGTGTGTGTGTGTGTGTGTGAGAGAGACTGTGTGTGAGAGAGACTGTGTGTTTGTGTGAGAGAGACTGTGTGTGAGAGAGACTGTGTGTGTGTGTGAGAGAGACTGTGTGTGTGTGTGTGAGAGACTGTGGCCGAGCTCCCTTCCATTCAGGACCTCTATACTAGGCGATGTCAGAGGAAAGTCCTAAAAATGGTCAGACTCCATCCACCCAAGTCATAGACTGTTCTTTCTGCTACCGCATGACAAGCGGTACCGATGCACCAAGTCTGGAACCAACAGGAACCTGAACAGCTTCTACCCCAAACCATAAGACTGCTGAATAGTTAGTCTGGTAGCTATTTGGTTAACTGTTTAACTATCTGCATTGACCCTTTTTCCACCAACTCTTTTGACTCATCACATATGCTGCTACTGTTTATTATCTGTCCCTTTACCCCTACCTATATGTACATATCTACCTCCATTACCTCGTACCCCTGCACATAGACTCAGTACTGGTACCCCGGGTATGTAGCTGAGTTATCATTACTCACTGTGTATTTATTATTACGTGTTTTACTTTTCTGTTATTTCTCTAGTTTATTTCTCTCTGCATTGTTGGGAAGGACCCCTATGTAAGCATTTCACTGTTAGTCTACATCTGTTTACCAAGCATGTGACAAATGAAAATGTATTTTATTTTGTTTGTGTGTGTGTGCGTGTCGGAGGTGTGTTTGTGTAGTCGTAAGCATGTGTGAGCGAGAGATACTGAGACATCTTGGTACATGCAGTAAAAGCGAGCATTTGAGATATTGTTGTGGCAAATCTGATTACCAGAGTCAATTTGTGTCCCCGAGAAAAACAATCTAGTCGATGGGAAGAATATCACCCATGTATCAGGAAGGCAGCATAGATACCCACTGCCGCAGCAGCCAGCCAGCCATCCAGTCTGTGATTGAATGGAGATGAATGGGAAGGAAGGACTCATTTCAAGCCTCTTGTCACAGCATGTAATCACCTGCTGCAGAACACTGACTGACTTTGATTAATTGTTCTAGTGTTTTCTAATTTGCTCATATTACAGGGATGAGCAGTGTTGTTGTCTAAAAGTGCTTACAAATCTTCCCTGCCTGCTGCCATGTTGTTGTTGTTTGGGGACTTGTTGCTAATGCTATTGGTCTCGAACCCCAGGCTGTAGTGACGCTGCAACACTGTGATGCAGTGCCTTAGACCACTCTGCCACTCTGAAGGCTGATTGGATCATTTCTAACAAATCAGAGTATCAAAGCCAATGACTCTTTTTCAAAATGCTGCTTTATAACCTACAACACAAGGACAATAACCTACAACACAAGGCCAAATCTACACTGGAGTTGCTTACCAAGGAGACAAGTGAATGTTCCTGTGTGGCCAAGTTACAGTTTTGACTTAAATCTGTTAGAAAATCTATGACAAGACCTGAAATTGTCTAGCTATGATCACCAACACCTTGACAGAGCTTGAAGAATTTTGAATAGAATACTGGGCAAATATTGCACAATACTATTGGTGGGCAAAGCTCTTGGAGACTTACACAAGAAGACTCACAGCTGTAATCACTGTCAAAGGTGATTCTAACATGTATTGACTCAGGAGGTTGAATACTTATCTAATCAAGGTGTATTAGTCTTTTATTTTTCATCCATTTTTTAGTATTCAAAATTTTCTTCCACTTTGAAATCAGAGTATTTTGTGTAGATCAATGACAAAAAAAAAATCACAATTACCTTCATTTCAATCGCACTTTGTAACGTAACAAAATGTTACAAAAATCAAAGTGGGTAATACTTATGATACCAACTATAGATACCATCCATAAACACTATGACACAAAACATTTTCAACCACATTTACAGCTTGTTGTAATACCAGTTTGTTGTAGTCATTAATACCAGTTGAGGAGCTGTACCACTGAATGAAATAGCATATTATGTCACACTTCACCAGCCTCTATAGTCTGGCAGTGGTATGAAATTGTTGTGTCACAGATACCGTTGGTCAACTGACTGAGCAGAGTAAGTTCCTTAACTTCCTCCACCCCCTCACTAAGATCCTTTTAAAGGGATTTTACCACACAAAGAGCAGCAACCACACCCTTCCCTTACCCTTCCTTTCCACCAAAGTCCAGTGGCTTAGTTTGATTCACTAATTGATGATTTAGTGACTGTGGGGAAATGAAACATGGTGCTTCCAGAAACGGACTGACAGCGTATTGTAAATGGCAGCATGTATTTTGGGTGCCATTGCTGTTAAGAATTCAGTTGCTCTAGGCTGAGAACAGCTGAAAGGGGTGTTCAAAACCTTTTTGTATGTGTGAATGTGAGAGGTCAGACATGCTCTCCATTCACTGTGTTATTACTACTCTCCTCTAGATGTTTTTTGGACCACATAACAGCCAGCAAAGACCAATGGACTCTAGAAATAAAGACCAATGGACTACAACCCCTTTAAACTTCTCCTACTTGGGGGGAGGCCCCTAAACGCAGACAATCCCAGTCTCCCCTCTCGTGCCTGCCTGTGGAGTGGGTGGTGGTGATGACTAAGTCTATCAGTCACCATATGGCTGTGACTAGCCTAATAATCTGGGTTTATGGCTGGGGAGTGTCCCCAGCATCACTGCAGAGTGATAGAGGGAAGGAGAGGTAGACCTATCGAGCTAGGCGTAGATGGCTCGCCAGAGGAGAGGAGGAGGTGAGCTGGGGAGCGTTGGAGTCAGCCCTATAACATAGCTCAGGGCTGGTTGGTGGTTTGATGGGTGAGAGGAGGAGGAGAGTGGTGGTGGTGGTGGCAGAGGAGGAAGAGGCCAGGCCCTGCATCTACCTCACCAACCTCATTTTTATTTTTTTATTTCACCTTTATTTAACTAGGCAAGTCAGTTAAGAACAAATTAGTCATTATTTACAATGACTGCCTTCCCCGGCAAACCCGGACGACGCTGGGCCAGTAGTGCACTGCCCTATTGGACACCCAATCACGACCGGATGTGATACAGCCTGGCTTCGAACCAGGGAGTGTAGTGACACCTATTGCACTGAGATGCAGTGCCTTAGACCGCTGCGCCACTCGGGAGACCAGTCCCAGGCTCGGTGCTCCCTGCTGGCCATGGTCAGTTAAATTCACTCTGATATACTACTAGGTCAAGAAGGCATATTTATTTATGTATTTATTTATTTATTTATTTAGATCCCCATTAGCTTTTGCAGAAGCAGCAGCTACTCTTCCTGGAGTCCACAAAAAACCCAAAACAAGACAAGTAACAAAACACTGATTGATACACTGATAGTCAAGGACAGTCACACACATTTAAAATACAAACCATTTTACCAACAATACAACTGTAGTGCTAGCATTGGGCTACTGTATCACTCTTCCTCTTCTATTTAATACAATATAATATTGGTACTTTTTACCACTTTCGTGATATCCAATTGGTAGTTACAGTCTTGTCTCATCGCTGCAACTCCCGTATGGACTCGGGAGAGGCGAAGGTCGAAAGCCATGCGTCCTCCGAAAAATGACCCCGCCAAGACACACTGCTTCTTGATATACTGCTCGCTTAACCAGGAAGCCAGTAGCAGCCAATGTGTCATGGGAAACACCGTACAGCTGGCAACCGAAGTCAGCGTGTATGTGCCTGGCCGCCACAAGGAGTCACTAGAGTGAGATGGGACAAGGACATCCCAGCCGGCCAAACCCTCCCCTAACCCGGACGACGCTGGGTCAATTGTGTGCCGCCTCATGGGTCTCCCGGTCGCAGCTGGCTGAGACACAGCCTGGGATCGAGCCCGGACCGGTAGTGACGTCTCTAGCACTGCGATGCAGGCCCCACTCCTCCTCTTCTATCTCAGTATTCATTTTCACCCAGGATAGTCCTACTGGTTGGTCAACCTGTCTCTGGGAAGAATTTATTACCAAGTAGGTCAGAGGGAAGGTTGGCTTGGCTGTTACTGGTTTTATGGTTGTGCTGTGTATTAGGGACCGTTCTGTGGGTAGCCTGCTAGATGCCCAATTGGATGTTATCAGACATCCTCTGTGGCAGGTTTGTGGCCCAGCGGGAGTGTTTGCTATCACCATTCTCTGTTTTATATCAGGGCACCAGGTCATGCGGCTAGCAGGTTTTACCATGCTTCTTCCTGTGCTTTCAATTTATATGAACTGGTCTCATGTTGAGAAATTGTTCACTACTATATTAGTGTCTTTCCTATGCTGTTGTTTTATGTCAGTCATATTTGGCAGTTAGGGGTGCTGCTAGCGGTTTCCTACTTTGTTCTAGACGTGGGGATGCAGTATAATACTGTTGTTCTCAACCCCCTATGGGGACTCATCAGAATGGATTTTTAATCTGAGGGTGTTTCATTATTAAAACATTGACTCTGAAGTCTCCTCAGAGACCCCGGTGGAATAATATTAGTTTAGAATGAATAATGAAGCATATAATGGGAATAGAAGAGGGACTGGGGCCCTCCCTCCCTGTTTGATTTATGAGAAACTGTCTTTATTTATTGAGCCCTAAAAAGCAGATGGCAACATGACACAATAGGCCTAACCTGAGGGATGAATCTGCCTCTGTCAGAGCCTTACTGTGGTGTGACGGGACACTCTCCTGTGAGCAATGGGCTGAGCCGGCCTGAGGGACACCCCATATTTTATCCCTGGCTTTACACTTTAGACGTTCCATTCAGGTTTGTTTATTTTCATAAAGAGAAAGTAGTTTGGCGCCTGGAGGATTCTTCTTTGATTTGAAAAGCGGTTCATAACTTAAAGTAGGCTGAGCCTTCTGCTTTTAATGACTCTGTTTTAATGTCTGGTGGTGAGAGGGGAGAATGAACAGTATCCAGCTTCACTCAACTGTTTGACAGCTCTTGTTTGACTTTGGGCTGTGTTTGTTTCTAACCTCACTGTATATGAATACTATTTGAATAACATGTCAGTGTAGCCAGGTTGGAGTGTGTTCTGACCTTGGCTTAGGAGACGTTAGGAGACACAATCTACCTAACTCATCCCCATATTGTTTTTATTTACTTTTCTGCTCTTTTGCACACCAGTATCTCTACTTGAACATCATCATCTGCTCATCTATCACTCCAGTGTTAATTTTTCAAAATTGTAATTACTTCGCTATTGTGGCCTATTTCTTGCCTACCTCCTCACACCATTTGCATACACTGTATATAGACTTTATTTTTTTCTATTGTGTTATTGACTGTACGCTTGTTTATTCCATGTGTAACTCTGTGTTGTTTGTGTCGCACTGCTTTGCTTTATCTTGGCCAGGTCGCAGTTGTAAATGAGAACTTGTTCTCAACTAGCCTACCTGGTTAAATAAAGGTGAAATAAAAAATCTAAAAATTGGTTCTGACCTTGGTTTAGAAGACCTTGGGTGGGAATTACCAGGCTGGTTAATCTCCCCAGTGGGCGAGCAGGAGTAGTAATCTCTCCACAAACCACTCCTCTTCACAAACAGCTCCTTCTGACCTCTCCCAGGTCAACATGCTTAGGCATTCCCATGAACAATACCTAAGCCTTTGCAATCACATTGGAGTTTGTGAAAGAGATCATTAACATATATCCAGTGTTATATCTTTAGTGCAGTTAACCACATACTTTCAGACATTCCGACACCTTTAGACACTGATTTTGGTTGCATTCTCAGAATGCCGTTAACCTCAAGGGGTGAGGAGCTAGTAGAATGAAATATCTTGTTTCTATACTGAAACCTTAGTAAGGCTAGTTATTTGTGTTATGTGTTGGAGTGGTCTGCCCCCACAGACCTGAGCCTCTAGTCAGGTGACCTGACCTGGGTTTGGAACAAGATGGTCTCTGTGAGTGTCACTCAGCTACAGTAGTAGCCTCTACCAGGCTTTCACCTCCACGTCGGAGAGTGAGGCCTGGAAGCCAAAGCTACTCAGCTTGTGACCTCGGGTAGCTTTGTTTGTAAACACTGGACTCAAATCCCCCTCTGTTGTCACACCAGACGCCTCAGTAAGATGTTGTTTTCCGTGATGCACAGCTTCTAAAGATAGGCTTGGACTCATGTTTTTCTTCAAAAGCACCCAAAATACTACATTAAAGGGCCCCTCCTCCCTACAGCGTGACCTGTGTTGTCAGTTTAGATGAATGCCCCTGAATCCCCCTGGCCTGTTGAACAGATGCAGCTATTCCTGATGGTGTCACAGTATATCCAGCAGCCCAGAAGAGTCCTCATTGTATTGATGTGTTGAGGCTGCATGGCCAGTAACACCCGCAGCCTGGCATTATACTCTCTGGAAACTGACCAGGGTCACGTGGACCAGAGATGGGATGGTAGAGAGAGAGAGCGTGAGGGAGGAATGCCCCTCCGTTTGCACTGTCCGCTCGGTCCGGCCGTCCACCCCGATTGATATGCAGATTGGTGCAGGCAGCAGTTCTTTGTCAAATGCCTACACTCTCAGAACCTCTAGGTTCAGGATTAATAGCTAGATCCCATCAAGTACAGTCCAGTCAGCACCAACCACGTGTGGTTTATCGGTCAGACACAGTCCAGCCGTGATGCCAGCATCCAGGCCAGGCAGGCTGCATAGGAAGGGCTGTAACCTGGCCCGTAGGACCCAGAGACAGGCCACAGCAGCCTGGAGGCTCCTCTACAGCCTGCTCTTCATGGTGAGTAGGACAGAGAGGGATTGAGATCGAGAGGCTTGATGATTGCCATGGGAGTAGAGTTGACCGTTTGGGAAGGACAGCAGTAGTGGGTATATGGGGTTAAGGTGTGGCGATGGGTATTAACCTCTATGGCTCAACATGTTTTAGGGCTGTAGTTGCTGTGACAGATGTTGAAACTATTCCTCATGGTGAGAGGGAGAGAGAGATGTCTGGCTTTACAACAGGGATAGGAGATGGGTTGTCCAATTTGGGCTAATTGACAGGATAGGATTCGGCTCATTCTACCTAGCATTCCCACAGGCTTTATGCTTGTGAAATCAGAAAACCCCCACAGTTCTGGGTTTAGTTTTGGGTTAACCGAGGGATGTAGAATTGAGACTAGCGCTGTCGGATGTGCTTGCCCTTTCTGCGACTTCATCCCTGTCTCTCCCTCTCCTCCCTGTCTCTCCCTCTCCTCCCTGTCTCTCCCTCTCCTCCCTGTCTCTCCCTCTCCCGCCTCCCCGGCTCCCGAGCCGGCTTTGCAGGTCTTAATTGGATATTTGGGTCAGGCGTTGGACATAGACTTTGTTGTTGGGATTGTTGTGTGAGACAGACACTTCTGAGTCACGTCTGAGTCTCTATCTCCCTCTAGTCATGCTCTTATTAAGAACTGATTAAAAGTCATGCTGCGAGAAAGGGAGAATCCCTGTGTGTGTGTGTGAGCGCATGTGGGTGTGTGCGTGCATCCATGCCTGTGTGTGTAGCTCTGTGTGTGTTTTCTCCAGATCCTCTGTAGGCCTAGGACCTCAGTGACTGCAGCAGAAACAAACTGCAGGCGAGAGCCGCACACAATTACTGCTATCTGTCTGTGTGAGACAGGTTTGTCTCTGAAGCTGCCGCAGGGTATTTGAATAATATGTCAACATGATATTCTTCAACCCTTTTTCCTCCTTGAGCTGGTCTCCAAGCCTTTCAGCTGCAATATGGAGGAGCTTTGGTCTGTGTTAGTGTGTGGGTTAAACATATCCACTACTTTGTGTGTGTGTGTGTGTGTGTTTGTGTGTGTGTGTGAGAGTCTGTTATTTTGTATATCTACAGTCTACAGCAGTATAGAATCCTGTCAGTGTGGTGCTCTCCTCAGTAGCATAGTGGGACAGTTGAGTCTCAGTGTCATTATCATTGCTCACGCAGAGACCCAGAGCTGCTGACTGGGTGGCCCTGTCTCGAGGCCAGCCTAGCCTATCCCAGGCCTGAATCCTCTTCCCCACAGTGGGTCCCTGAGCCACCAGCCTCCAGCCTCATGCCGTAGCTATACCGTAGCTGCTTTGGCACCCTGTTTCCTGATTGGCCATGCTAACTGATGAGCTGCTGGCTTAATAGAGGACTTGATTTGGGTCCTGCTGGGTTGTTGTAGTGTATTGATTTGTATGGTGTGTGTGTGAATGTGTGTGCGCTGTGCAATATTTATGGTGACAAGCAATTTTCTGAGACTTGCTTTTTTTATGTAATCAGCGTTTCTCTCACTCAAATACACACACGCTCTCTCATGTGCACACACACACACACACACACACACACACACACCCACACCTGTCAGTACTGGCACTGTAGAGATACTAGAACTATAAGAGCCAATCACAACTAGGACTGTGTGATACTGTAAACTTGTTAAGTTGCGCTCTATGCTATGGTTTGGTTTTGTGTGCTTCGTACTGTATGACAGCTTGTTATGGTGATCGTTTTTGACAGAGTTAGTTCGGAAAGTATTCAGACCCCTTGAAAACAGGTGTTTAGACATTTTAGCATATGTATTAAAAATAAACAGAAATACCTTATTTACACAAGTATTCAGACCCTTTGCAATGAGACTTTAAATTGAGCTCAGGTGCATCCTGTTTCCATTGATCATCCTTGAGATGTTTCTACAACTTGATTGGAGTCCACCTGTGGTAAATTCAATTGATTGGACATGATTTAGAAAGGTACACAACTGTATGTATAAGGTCCCACAGTTGACAGTGCATGTCAGAGCAAAAACCAAGCCATGAGGTTGAAGGAATTGTCTGTAGAGCTCTGAGACAGGATTGTGTTAAGGCCCAGATCTGGGGAAGGGTACCAAAACATTTCTGCAGCATTGAAGGTCCCCAAGAACACAGTAGCCTCCTTAATTCTTTTTTTTTTTACCCCCTTTTTCATGGTATCTAATTGTTTAGTAGCTACTATCTTGTCTCATCGCTATAACTCCCGTATGGGCTCGGGAGAGACGAAGGTTGAAAGTCATGCATCCTCCGATACACAACCCAACCAAGCCGCACTGTTTCTTAACACAGCGCCATCCAACCCGGAAGCCAGCCGCACCAATGTGTCGGAGGAAACACCGTGCGCCTGGCAAACCCAGTCTCTCTGGTGGCACAGCTGGCACTGCAGTACATCTCCCTTAACCACTGCGCAACCCGGGAGGCCTCCTCCATCATTCTTAAATGGAAGAAGTTTGGAACCACCAACTCTTCCTAGAGCTGGCCGCCCGGCCAAACTGAGCAATCGGGGGAGAAGGGCCTTGGTCAGGGAGGTGACCAAAAACCCGATGGTCACTCTGACAGAGCTCCAGAGTGGAAAAGGATACCCATCTCTGCAGCGCTCCACCAATCAGGCTTTTATGGTAGAGTGGCTAGACGGAAACCACTCCTCAGTAAAAGTCACATGACAGCCCGCTTGGAGTTTGCCAAAAGGGACCTAAATACTCTCAGACCATGAGAAACAAGATTCTCTGGTCTGATGAAACCAAGATTGAACTCTTTGGCCTGAATGCTAAGCGTCACGTCTGGAGGAAACCTGGCACCATCCCTATGGTGAAGCATGGTGGTGGCTGCATCATGCTGTGGGGATGTTTTTCAGCAGCAGGGACTGGGAGACTAGTCAAGATCGAGGGAAAGATGAACTGAGAAAAGTACAGCGAGACCCTTGATGAAAACCTGCTCTACAGCGCTCAGGACCTCAGACTGGGGTGAAGGTTCACCTTCCAACAGGACAATGTCCCTAAGCACACATCCAAGACAACGCAGGAGTGGCTTCGGGACAAGTCTCTGAATGTCCTTGAGTGGCCCAGCCAGAGCCCAGACTTGAACCTGATCGAACATCTTTGGAGAGACCTGAAAATAAGTGCCCAGCAACGCTACCCATCCAACCTGACAGAGCTTGAGAGGATCTGCAGAGAAGAATGGGAGAAATTCCCCCAAATTAAATCAATCAAATGTATTTATAAAGCCCTTTTTATATCAGCCGATGTCAAAGTGCTATACAGAAACTCGGCCTAAAACCCCAAACAGCAAGCATGCAGATGTAGAGGAAAAACTCCCTAGAAATGCAGGAACCTAGGAAGAAACCTAGAGAGGAACCAGGCTCTGAGAGGTGGCCAGTCCTCTTCTGGCTGTGCTGGGTGGAGATTATAACAGTACATGGCCAAGATGTTCAAACGTTCATAGATGACCAGCAGGGTCAAATAATAATAATCATAGTGGTTGTAAAGGGTGCAACATTTACCTTAAGAGTAAATGTCAGTTGGCTTTTCATAGCCGATCATTCAGAGTTCGAGACAGCTGGTGCTGTAGAGAGAGAGAGTCGAAAACAACAGGTCCGGGACAAAGTAGCACGTCCGGTGAACAGGTCAGGGTTCCATAACCACAGGCAGAACAGTTGGAACTGGAGCAGCAGCACGACCAGGTGGACTAGGGACAGCAAGGAGTCATCAGGCCAGGTAGTCCTGAGGCATGGTCCTAGGGCTCAGGTCCTCCGAGAGAAGAGAAAGAGAGGGAATTAGAGACAGCATACTTAAATTCACACAGGACACCGGATAAGACAGGAGAAATACTCCAGATATAACAGACTGACGCTATCCCCCGACACAGAAATGATTGCAGCATAATTACTGGAGGCTGAGACAGGAGGGGTTTGGGAGACACTGTGGCAGGATAAAACCCCACCCACTTTGCCAAAGCACAGCACCCACAGCACTAGAGGGATGTCTTCAACCGAGTATAGCCCACAAAGATCTCCTGACGGCACGAACCCGAGGGGGGGCACCAAATACATGTGTGCCAGGCTTGTAGCGTCATACCCAAGAAGATTTGAGGCTATAATCGCTGCCAATGGTGCTTGAACAAAGTACTGAGTAAAAATACTTATAGTACCAGTCATTCGTTTGGACACACCTACTAATTTTTCTATATTTTTTACTATTTTCTCCATTGTAGAATAATAGTGAAGACATCAACTATGAAATAACACAAATGGAATCATGTAGTAAATAAAAACGTGTTAAACAAATCAAAATATATTTGAGATTCTTCAAAGTAGCCATCCTTTGCCTTGATGACAGCTTTGCACACTCTTGGCATTCTCTCAAACAGCTTCATGAGGAATGCTTTTCCAACAGTCTTGAAGGACATGCAGAGAACTTGTTGGCTGCTTTTCCTTCACTCTGCGGTCCAACTCATCCCAAACCATCTCCATTGGGTTGAGGTCAGGTGATTGTGGAGGCCAGGTCATCTGATGCAGCACTCCATCACTCTCCTTGGTCAAATAGCCCTTACACAGCCTGGAGGTGTGTTGGGTCATTGTCTTGTTGAAGACTAACCGCAAACCAGATGGGATGGTGTATCACTGCAGAATGCTGTGGTAGCCATGCTGGTTAAGTGTGCTTTAAATTCTAAATATATCACAGACAACGTCACCAGCAAAGCATCCCCACACCATCACACCCCCTCCGTGCTTCACGGTGGGAACCCCACATGCAGAGGTCATCCGTTCACCTACTCTGCGTCTGACAATGACATGGAGGTTGGAACCAAAAATCTCAAATTTGGACTCATCAGACCAAAGGACAGATTTCCACTGGTCTAATGTCCATTGCTCTTGTTTCTTGAACCAAGCAAGTCTCTTCTTCTTATTGGTGTCCTTTAGTAGTGGTTTGACCATGAAGGCCTGATTCATGCAGTCTCCTCTGAACAGTTGATGTTGTGTCTGTTACTTGAACTCTGTGAAGCATTTATTTGGGCTGCAATCTAACTTATCCTCTGCAGCAGAGGTAACACTGGGTCTTCCTTTCCTGTGGTGGTCCTCATGAGAGACAGTTTCCTCATAGCGCTTGATGGTTTTTGCGACTGCACTTGAAGAAACTTTCAAAGTTCTTCAAATATTCCGTATTGACTGACATGCATGTCTTAAAGTAATGATGGACTGTTGTTTCTCTATGCTTATTTGTGCTGTTCTTGCCATAATATGGACTTGGTCTTTAACCAAATGGAATTATCTTCTGTATACCACCCCTACCTTGTCACAACACAACTGATTGGCTCAAACGCATTATGCATAACTTAACCTGTTAATTGGTGACTACCTCATGAAGCTGGTTGAGAGAATGCCTAGTGTGCAAAGCTGTCATCAAGGCAAATGGTGGCTACTTTGAAGAATCTAAAATATGAAATATATGTTGATTTGTTTAACACTTTGTTTGGTTACTACATGACATATGTGTTATTTCATAGTTTCAATGTCTTCACTATTATTCTACGATTTAAAAAATAAAGAAAAACGCTTGAATGAGTAGGTGTGTCCAAACCTTTAACTGGTACTGTATGTAAATGTGACATTTAAGTTTTCTATTTGTAATACATCAGAACACATTTAAAACCTGTTTTTGCGTTGTCATTTTGGGGTATTATGTGTAGATTGATGAGGGGGGGAAAGAATAAGCCTGTGATGTTACACAATGTGGAAAAAGTCAAGGGGTCTGAATAATTTCCGAATGCACTGTATATATACAGTGCCTTGCGAAAGTATTCGGCCCCCTTGAACTTTGCGACCTTTTGCCACATTTCAGGCTTCAAACATAAATATATAAAACTGTATTTTTTTGTGAAGAATCAACAACAAGTGGGACACAATCATGAAGTGGAACGACATTTATTGGATATTTCAAACTTTTTTAACAAATCAAAAACTGAAAAATTGGGCGTGCAAAATTATTCAGCCCCCTTAAGTTAATACTTTGTAGCGCCACCTTTTGCTGCGATTACAGCTGTAAGTCGCTTGGGGTATGTCTCTGTCAGTTTTGCACATCGAGAGACTGAATTTTTTTCCCATTCCTCCTTGCAAAACAGCTCGAGCTCAGTGAGGTTGGATGGAGAGCATTTGTGAACAGCAGTTTTCAGTTCTTTCCACAGATTCTCGATTGGATTCAGGTCTGGACTTTGACTTGGCCATTCAAACACCTGGATATGTTAATTTTTGAACCATTCCATTGTAGATTTTGCTTTATGTTTTGGATCATTGTCTTGTTGGAAGACAAATCTCCATCCCAGTCTCATGTCTTTTGCAGACTCCATCAGGTTTTCTTCCAGAATGGTCCTGTATTTGGCTCCATCCATCTTCCCATCAATTTTAACCATCTTCCCTGTCCCTGCTGAAGAAAAGCAGGCCCAAACCATGATGCTGCCACCACCATGTTTGACAGTGTGGATGGTGTGTTCAGGGTGATGAGCTGTGTTGCTTTTACGCCAAACATAACGTCTTGCATTGTTGCCAAAAAGTTCAATTTTGGTTTCACCTGACCAGAGCACCTTCTTCCACATGTTTGGTGTGTCTCCCAGGTGGCTTGTGGCAAACTTTAAACGACACTTTTTATGGATATCTTTAAGAAACGGCTTTCTTCTTGCCACTCTTCCATAAAGGCCAGATTTGTGCAATATACGACTGATTGTTGTCCTATGGACAGAGTCTCCCACCTCAGCTGTAGATCTCTGCAGTTCATCCAGAGTGATCATGGGCCTCTTGGCTGCATCTCTGATCAGTCTTCTCCTTGTATGAGCTGAAAGTTTAGAGGGACGGCCAGGTCTTGGTAGATTTGCAGTGGTCTGATACTCCTTCCATTTCAATATTATCGCTTGCACAGTGCTCCTTGGGATGTTTAAAGCTTGGGAAATCTTTTTGTATTCAAATCCGGCTTTAAACTTCTTCACAACAGTATCTCGGACCTGCCTGGTGTGTTCCTTGTTCTTCATGATGCTCTCTGCGCTTTTAACGGACCTCTGAGACTATCACAGTGCAGGTGCATTTATACGGAGACTTGATTACACAGAGGTGGATTGTATTTATCATCATTAGTCATTTAGGTCAACATTGGATCATTCAGAGATCCTCACTGAACTTCTGGAGAGAGTTTGCTGCACTGAAAGTAAAGGGGCTGAATAATTTTGCACGCCCAATTTTTCAGTTTTTGATTTGTTAAAAAAGTTTGAAATATCCAATAAATGTCGTTCCACTTCATGATTGTGTCCCACTTGTTGTTGATTCTTCACAAAAAAATACAGTTTTATATCTTTATGTTTGAAGCCTGAAATGTGCCAAAAGGTTGCAAAGTTCAAGGGGGCCGAATACTTTCGCAAGGCACTGTATATATATATATATATATATATGTGGTAAGATAAACAAGATATAAAAGTCCCTGTAATCCTAGTAAGCTTTGTGTACATGTTATTCATGCAGTCCCTAACCTGTCTCTCTCTATCGCCCACTGCAGAGCGTGGAGACGGTGTGCATGCTGTACCACACCTTCCAAGAGGGCTCCGGGGGCTTGATGGAGGGCCGCAAAGACCCCCCGGCTCCAGGGGCCGCGCCCACACTGCACAGACCTTGTCCCCGACACATGAGTGCCACCGAGAGGCTCCGCAAGGTCATCCAGGAGCTGGTGGACACAGAGAAGTCCTATGTCAAGGTAATGATTTGTTATCTGGCTATTATTTGTTTAAGATAATGGCTAATTTCCCCAAAACAGTCAATTCAGTTGAGCCAGGATGAGATGGAAAGAGAAAGGAAAACCACTGAATAGTACCGAGACACGGTCTGTGTGGACGGACCTACCGACCGACCGCATCATTGTTTATACTCTACAGTACACAGGCTCATTATTCAGAGGCCCTGTACAGCTCAAGTTTCCGTTTCACTCCTTTTCTCAGAGCACATTAAAGAACTCCTTTCATGATCTGCACCTCGTCTCTTAATCCCTGTCAGCTCTCTCTCTCTCGGTCTGTCTGTCTCTCACTTGGTCTCTCTCGCTCAATCTCTCTCTCTCGCTCAATCTCTCTCTCTCGGTCTCCTTTCTCTCTCGCTCAATCTCTCTCGGTCTCGCTCAATCTCTCTCACTCGATCACTCTCTCTCTCGGTCGCTCTCGGTCTCCTTTCTCTCTCTCATTCTCTTTCTCTGTCTCTCGGTCTCCTTTCTCTCTCTCATTCTCTCTCGGTCTTTCTCTCTCGGTCTCTCTCGGTCTCTCTTGCTCAATCTCTCAGTCTCTCTCTCTCGGTCTCTCTTGCTCAGTCTGTCTCTCTCTTTCTTGGTCTCCTCTCTCTGTCTCGCTCAATCTCTCTCTCTCTCATTCTCTCTCGGTCTCTCTCTCGGTCTCCTCTCTCTCTCTCTCATTCTCTCTCGGTCTCCTCTCTCGCTCACTCTCGCTCAATGTCTCGGGTCTCTCTCGCTCAATCTCTCTGTCTCGGTCTCTCTCTCTCGCTCAATCACTCTCGCTCAATCTCTCTCTCGCTCGCTTGGTCTCTCTCGGTCTCTCTCTCTCTTTCTCTCTTTCTCTCTCTCTGGGAGGCGGTGGGTGGGTGATTTGTAGAGGGGAGGAGAATGTCTTCCCAGCGTCCTCTGCAGCGGCTGTAACCATTTGTCTGTGATGTGCGGCGGGGGCCGTAAATCAGCCTAATAGGAATATCACCAGTGAAGCCCTGACGATCCACAGCCACATTAAAACACAGGGAGGAGAGAATGGAAGAGGAGGGGATAACGGATCACTTCTGGGGGGGTTGAATAACTGTTGATACCGATAGCAGCCCTATGATGCAGTGTTGGATTCCCTATCCCACCTCTTGTATTTTTCCTATTTCTGTCTCTGTCTTTCCTTCCTCCAGGACCTGAGTTGCCTGTTTGAGATCTACCTGAAGCCACTGCAGAACGAGACCTTCCTTACGCTGGATGAGGTAGAAGAGGGTGCCCTGGGATGAGGGAGTGGAGGGGTTTGGAGGGATGGGAGAGGGGGTTGGTGGGATGGGAGAGGGGGTTGGTGGGATGGGAGAGGGGGTTTGGTGGGATGGGGGATGGGAGAGGGAGGATGGGAGGAAGAATGGGGGATGGAAGGGAGGATTGGATTGGATGGGAGATGGGAGGAAGGATGGGGGATTGGGAGATGGGGGAAGGAGAATTAGATGGGAGGAAGGATAGAGGATGGGGGGATGGAGGATTGGATGGGAGGAAGGATGGGGGATTGGGAGATGGGTGAGGGAGGATGAAGGATTGGGAGATGGGGGAGGGAGGATGAAGGATTGGATGGGAGATGGAAGGATGGAGGATGGGGGATTGGGAGATGGGGAGGGGGGATTAGATGGGAGGAAGGATGGAGGATTGGGAGATGAGTGAGTTCATAGAAATTGAGAATTTTAGGAGGTTGGTTCATAAGAGGTCACAGATTGAGAGATGGATAGCTTGATTAGATTCGGGTGGGGTTAAATTAATTTCTAGTAGCAATAAACTCTAAGGACCTCCCCTTCTTAAAACCCCTACTGATATAGGACCAAAACGATGCTTATACCTCCCATTAGATTATAGTCTTCCATTTTTAATCGATACACGATTGACTCTTCTCTCAGGTTAAGATTAGTCCTTATGTGCCTGTCCCTCCTCTGTGAGCCCAGAAGGCCATGGCTGGGGAATGCTAATGGAGATCCACATCCAGTAGCTAGTGAACACTGATGTGAACTGAGCATGACCTCAGTCTCAGGACGACACTCTCAAAGGAGAGATCCATCGATACACACTGAGCAGTGGGGCTGATTAAACCAACATTATCAGACACTCAGACGTGTCTAGGCACAGAGCGGACAAGAGCGGAAGACACCCTGAACACCTTTTAATGATGGTGTGAGAGAGTGAGAGACTGTGAGATTGTGCCTTTTGTCCCTTAACAGAGAGTACCCAGTGGCAGAATACATGAACACTGTGAATGACGCAAAATTAAGGAACGCTTTGAATATGTACAGACTCAGTGAGCATAGCCTTGCTATTGAGAAAGGCCGCAGAAGGCAGACCTGGCTCTCAAGAGAAGACAGGCTATATGCACACTGCCCACAAAATGTGAAAACTGAGCTGCACTTCCTAACCTCCTGTCCAATGTATGACCATATTAGAGACACATATTTCCCTCAGATTACACAGACCCCCAAAGAATTCGAAACAAAAATCTAATTTTTATGAACTCCCATATCTATTGGGAGAAATACCAGTGTACCATCACAGCAGCAAGATTTGTGACCTATTGCCGCAATAAAAGGGTTAACCAGTGAACAAACACCATCGTAAATACAATCCATATTTATGTTTATTTATTTTCCATTTTGTACATTTAACTATTTGCACATCATTATAGCACTGTACTTAGCCATTTGACATTTGAAATGTGTCTATTCCTTTGAAACTTGTGAGCGTAATGTTTACTGTTAATTTGTTATTGACTATTTAACTTTTGTTAATTATATATTTTCACTTGCTTTGGCAATGTAAACATGTTTCCCATGCCAATAAAGCCCTTTGAAATGAATTGATAGGAAGAGAGAGAGGCTGTTCCTAAGTGCCTCTCACCTGAGACATCAGAGGGGGATGTTAACTAGTGACTGACTGCTGTAAAGAGAGAGCTATCGCTGACTGACTGCTGTAAAGAGAGAGCTATCTTTGACTGACTGCTGTAAAGAGATAGCTATCGCTGACTGACTGCTGTAAAGAGAGAGCTATTGCTGACTGACTGCTGTAAAGAGAGAGCTATCGCTGACTGACTGCTGTAAAGAGAGAGCTATCGCTGACTGACTGCTGTAAAGAGAGAGCTATCGCTGACTGACTGCTGTAAAGAGAGAGCTATCGCTGACTGACTGCTGTAAAGAGAGAGCTATCGCTGACTGCTGTAAAGAGAGAGCTATCACTGACTGCTGTAAAGAGAGAGCTATCGCTGACTGACTGCTGTAAAGAGAGCTATCGCTGACTGACTGCTGTAAAGAGAGAGCTATCGCTGACTGACTGCTGTAAAGAGAGAGCTATCGCTGACTGACTGCTGTAAAGAGATAGCTATCGCTGACTGACTGCTGTAAAGAGAGAGCTATCGCTGACTGACTGCTGTAAAGAGAGCTATCGCTGACTGACTGCTGTAAAGAGAGAGCTATCGCTGACTGACTGCTGTAAAGAGAGAGCTATCGCTGACTGACTGCTGTAAAGAGAGAGCTATCGCTGACTGACTGCTGTAAAGAGAGAGCTATCGCTGACTGACTGCTGTAAAGAGAGAGCTATCTCTGACTGACTGCTGTAAAGAGAGAGCTATCTCTGACTGACTGCTGTAAAGAGAGAGCTATCACTGACTGACTGCTGTAAAGAAAGCTATCTTTGACTGACTGCTGTAAAGAGAGAGCTATCGCTAACTGACTGCTGTAAAGAGATAGCTATCGCTGACTGACTGCTGTAAAGAGATAGCTATCGCTGACTGACTGCTGTAAAGAGAGAGCTATCGCTGACTGACTGCTGTAAAGAGAGAGCTATCGCTGACTGACTGCTGTAAAGAGAGAGCTATCGCTGACTGACTGCTGTAAAGAGAGAGCTATCGCTGACTGACTGCTGTAAAGAGATGACTGACCAGGCTCCTGTCTCTCCTTTCCTTTAGATGGATAGTCTGTTTGGCAGCCTGCCAGAAATGCTGGACTTCCAGAGGGTGTTCCTGCAGACGCTGGAGGAGAGGATTGCCTCTTCACCTGACTTCAGCACACTGGAAACCCCTGTGCAGTTTAAGGTATGACACACTGTTTGTGACCCTTGTGTTACAACTGCCTCTGCCAATCCATCTCTCGTCATACATGCGTGATATACACAAACTTAGATGACATGATTAAACCGCATACTCATCGACGCATTAACCAATGAGCACACACAAATGACATACAAATACGTGAAATCCCTCACCCAAACCACCTCCATTACTATAGATGAGCTATGATGAACAGTGAGTTCGGTCACACTCTGAGATATATCTGGATTTGTTATTGCGAGATTGTTACAGGTTCACACATGATTGATTTACCACATCAACATGGCATCGTATCGATTTTGCCATTTTGACATGGAGAATTGTATGTTGATAAAAGCACTGTACTCAGGGGTTAGAGTGGGCAGGCCTGGGGTATTTTAAATACTGTCCCGTGAGAGTGGTCAGGTCACGACTTCACATGTTCTCTCCATCTCACTCTCCTTCACACATTCTTACTTTCCCTCTCTCTCTTACTCCAGAAGCTTCTCTTCTCTCTGGGTGGATCCTTCCTGTACTACGCTGATCACTTCAAGCTCTACAGTGGCTTCTGTGCCAACCACATCAAGGTCCAGAAAGTCCTGGAGAGAGGTACGGGTCTCCCCTCTACCCACCACCCCCAACCTGCCCGAAATACCCCCTTGCACCTCCATTGCATCATCCCCACCAACCCCAGCACTCTATGTAAATGACATGGTTGACTAGGCGTCTACGGTCCAGCATCAATAATGAACTCCTGTAAAATGTCTGAGTGGAGTTCCTCGCTTGGTGAAGTGATGCAATCCCACTTTACTTCAACCTCTCCTCGTATTCACTCAATCATTCCAGACTCCCATATTCTCTTTCATATCAACTCAACTGTAAATGGCTTCCCACTGTAAAACTGTGAAAGTGCCTAGGCTAGCTGGAGTGTCCCCATTGTGCTGCACAGCTAACGAAGGTTGGTCTATAATGAGAAAAAGACCATGAAACGCTGACAGGAGGAGTGCTAGTAATTTTGAGTGTCCCTGTTTATATGCTTGAATATAAATGTTGAACTTAATTTATGCCCGCAAAGTTGGCCTCTTCCTCTGGTTTGGGCACGCTGCCCAGCGCAGAATGAATGAAACTGAGCAGGTGGGGAAATTGCACCCCGGTGCCTCTTAAATTCTTACCATTACAAGATTCCGCGTTGCATTCCTAGAAGCAGGTACCGAAATGGAGTTTTAATAGCGCAGGGATAATCTTGCAAGCGGCTTTGCATGTTCCCCAACAGTCTCTGATGAAGCAGAATGAACTGAAGTAGGAAACAGCAGCGTAAACATGCATTAGAGCAGAACTCTGCATCACAGCACAACACAGACCAGTCCATCAGAGCACAGCACAACCCAGTCCATCAGAGCACAGCACAACCCAGTCCATCAGAGCACAACCCAGTCCATCAGAGCACAGCACAACCCAGTCCATCAGAGCACAGCACAACCCAGTCCATCAGAGCACAACCCAGTCCATCAGAGCACAACCCAGTCCATCAGAGCACAACACAACCCAGTCCATCATAGCACAGCACAACCCAGTCCATCAGAGCACAGCACAACCCAGTCCATCAGAGCACAACCCAGTCCATCAGAGCACAACCCAGTCCATCAGAGCACAACACAACCCAGTCCATCAGAGCACAACACAACCCAGTCCATCAGAGCACAGCACAACCCAGTCCATCAGAGCACAACCCAGTCCATCAGAGCACAGCACAACCCAGTCCATCATAGCACAGCACAACCCAGTCCATCAGAGCACAACACAACCCAGTCCATCAGAGCACAACACAACCCAGTCCATCAGAGCACAGCACAACCCAGTCCATCAGAGCACAACCCAGTCCATCAGAGCACAGCACAACCCAGTCCATCAGAGCACAGCACAACCCAGTCCATCATAGCACAGCACAACCCAGTCCATCAGAGCACAGCACAACCCAGTCCATCAGAGCACAACACAACCCAGTCCATCAGAGCACAACACAACCCAGTCCATCAGAGCACAACACAACCCAGTCCATCAGAGCACAGCACAACCCAGTCCATCAGAGCACAGCACAACCCAGTCCATCAGAGCACAACACAACCCAGTCCATCAGAGCACAACACAACCCAGTCCATCAGAGCACAACACAACCCAGTCCATCAGAGCACAGCACAACCCAGTCCATCAGAGCACAGCACAACCCAGTCCATCAGATCACAACCCAGTCCATCAGAGCACAACCCAGTCCATCAGAGGACAACCCAGTCCATCAGAGCACAACCCAGTCCATCAGAGCACAACCCAGTCCATCAGAGCACAACCCAGTCCATCAGAGCACAGCACAACCCAGTCCATCAGAGCACAGCACAACCCAGTCCATCAGAGCACAGCACAACCCAGTCCATCATAGCACAACCCAACCCAGTCCATCAGAGCACAACCCAGTCCATCAGAGCACAGCACAACCCAGTCCTTTAGAGCACAACCCAGTCCATCAGAGCACAACCCAGTCCATCAGAGCACAGCACAACCCAGTCCATCAGAGCACAGCACAACCCAGTCCATCAGAGCACAACCCAGTCCATCAGAGCACAGCACAACCCAGTCCCTCAGAGCACAGCACAACCCAGTCCCTCAGAGCACAGCACAACCCAGTCCCTCAGAGCACAGCACAACCCAGTCCCTCAGAGCACAGCACAACCCAGTCCATCAGAGCACAGCACAACCCAGTCCATCAGATCACAGCACAACCCAGTCCATCAGAGCACAGCACAACCCAGTCCATCAGAGCACAGCACAACCCAGTCCATCAGATCACAGCACAACCCAGTCCATCAGAGCACAGCACAACCCAGTCCATCAGAGCACAGCACAACCCAGTCCATCAGAGCACAGCACAACCCAGTCCATCATAGCACAACCCAACCCAGTCCATCAGAGCACAACCCAGTCCATCAGAGCACAGCACAACCCAGTCCTTTAGAGCACAACCCAGTCCATCAGAGCACAACCCAGTCCATCAGAGCACAGCACAACCCAGTCCATCAGAGCACAGCACAACCCAGTCCATCAGAGCACAACCCAGTCCATCAGAGCACAGCACAACCCAGTCCCTCAGAGCACAGCACAACCCAGTCCCTCAGAGCACAGCACAACCCAGTCCCTCAGAGCACAGCACAACCCAGTCCATCAGAGCACAGCACAACCCAGTCCATCAGATCACAGCACAACCCAGTCCATCAGAGCACAGCACAACCCAGTCCATCAGAGCACAGCACAACCCAGTCCATCAGATCACAGCACAACCCAGTCCATCAGAGCACAGCACAACCCAGTCCATCACAGCACAGCACAACCCAGAGCACAACACAACCCAGTCCGTCAGAGCACAGCACAACCCAGTCCATCAGAGCACAACACAACCCAGTCCATCACAGCACAGGACAACCCAGAGCACAACACAACCCAGTCCGTCAGAGCACAGCACAACCCAGAGCACAACACAACCCAGACCGTCAGAGCACAGCACAACCCAGAGCCCAACACAACCCAGTCCATCAGAGCACAGTCCAGCTCAGTACAACAAAGCCTAGCACAGCGGAGCCCAACACAACTGAACGAGGGCGTTCACAGAGAATCTGTGGGTGTCTGTCAGCGGTTCTAGTAATTACACATTCTCGCTCTGCCAACGTGGTACTGGGCCCCTTCTCGCTACGCATACACTTTTTGTGTTCACTCGTTTACTCGTTAATTGCCTGCCAATTACTGTGTGAAGTGTCAATGCAGCTGCCTGTCTCTGTGGCTCAGAGTGCTATAATTAATACTCTAATGGCCTCTCAATCCTTTCACACAAGAGACACACAGCGAGGTGGCAAGAAATGTCTACACCTGACCTCCAGGATGCCTCTCAATTTGTTACAATACTACACAGTGCTTGATTTGGACTGAAATAGGTGCCGGTACTCATGTTGGGTGCCAGTACTGTTAATATTTAGGTGCAAGAGCTCCACAATACCTTTGAGCTAATATTCTATGAGAGGAACAGGAGCTCAAGCAGTAGAACATTTTGAGGGGCCGGTCCTCTGCTCTGGTGAGCTCCTGCCCAAGCTTAGACCACACAGCACCTACTATTAGACATCTCTCCTCGCTATGCACACTGTGAATGAAAATCACTGCTGTGAATCATAGTGTCTTTTGAATGGTATTGTTTGCAATGGAGTGGCAGTCTCATGTCCAAACCATGTTTTACAGTAGTGTTGCCATTTTACTGCAGTGGTGAGGAGTAGCCTATACTGCCCCCATGTGGACAAGAATTATTGCACCAAGATACAGTGGTGGGTCTATTTAGCGTCACTAGGCACAGTCCTCCAAGCGTGCTACAGAATGAAAGATGTGACTGAACAACTTACATGTACAGGGCTTGGTAAATACGTCTGCTTGTTGTCTACAGCTAAGACTGATTGGTCCTTTAAGGAGTTCCTGGCTGCGAGGAACCCTACGAAGCAGCACTCCTCAACCCTGGAGTCCTACCTGATCAAGCCAGTCCAGAGAGTGTTGAAATACCCTCTACTGCTTCGAGAGCTGGTTTCTCTCACTGACACAGACAGCGAGGAGCACTACCACCTCACAGGTAACTTGAAGACACACACACACACACACACACACACACACACACACACACACACACACACACACACACACACACACACACACACACACACACACACACACACACACACACACACACACACACACACAAACCCTTCCTTTCCCTCCTCTGTGCCCAGAGGCCCTCAAGGCCATGGAGAAGGTGGCCAGCCACATCAATGAGATGCAGAAGATCTATGAGGACTATGGTTCTGTGTTTGACCAGCTGGTGGCAGAGCAGAGTGGCCATGAGGAGGTAACTATACTGTAATGTACCCTGTGCTACCCCCTTCTTCCCTTACAGCAGCTTTCATCACTCTCATTCATATCTTCAATCTAGACACGTAGTTGGACTAACACCAGCACAGCCTGAATTTGCTGCACAACCATTAGGGTCAATTTAATCTATTCATCCTAGTGATGTATATCTCTTACAGAAAACTGGTTGGAAATAGCCAAGTTCCCATATAGATACTTCCTCTTTAGATACTCAACAATCACCCAACACAGAGAACTTGTTTGTGCTAGATGAGTGGCTCAGGTCCCTGTACAGATACAGTACTTACTATGTCCCTCACATACTGACTGTGGCCCATGGCCTTTCCTTCTCTCTCCCAGGTCACAGAGCTTACCATGGGAGAATTCCTCATGCATTCCTCTGTTGTCTGGCTCAACCCCCATCCCTCTCTGGGCCGCATGAGAAAGGACCCCGAGATGACCGTGTTTGGTGAGTTAGAAAGACACTGTACCGTTACTGCGGTATCATGGGAAAGAGAGTGCCTGGCCCTTGCCAGAGCCTGGTAGCAGTCTCTCTCAGCCTGGACTCCACTGGCTTAACACAAACACATGTAAACACAATACACATTTTATGACTAGCTATTAGATAAATGTATTGTATATCCACAAAAATATGATGCTGTTCAGTGTTATACTAGTATAGTTTGGGGTTTTATGGATACATTGTAGTGCCAATGTGCTGTAAACTCAGATTGATAATTTGACAGGATGGATTCCTGTGTAAACTCCCAAAGTTGTGCTCAAAATTTAAATTTTGTTTCTCTCATCAGTGTTCAAGAAGGCAGTGATACTTGTCTACAGGGAGAGCAACAAGCTCAAGAAGAAGATGGTGAGTTCTCTTTCATTTACTTTCATATGTCTTTGATGCCAGCAGTGCCTAACATCTCTCTCTCGTGTGTGAGCAGACCACCCCTCGCTTGGCGCACTCCCATGGAGACCTAGACCCCTTCAAGTTCCGCTGGCTCATCCCGCTCTCTGCACTGCAGGTCCGACTAGGCAACACTGCAGGTAAGAGAGCAAGACAGACACACACACCCCCGGCTTTCATTAACTACCAGAGATCATATTCTCTTGGATATTGAGTCTTTTGAAACTAAATTTAGATGTCTTGATTAAAAGGATCTTCTCCAATCCTTTCTTCCTAAGGTACTGAGACGACCTGCATCTGGGAGCTGATACATACCAAGTCTGAACTGGAGGGAAGGCCAGAGACGGTCTTCCAGCTGTGTAGCAGGTAAGAGAGAGCAGTAGTTCTGACTGGATCTATAGCTCTGGTCCTTGAGGGCCAGGGCTTTCTTTATCCTCTTAATCAGAGGTCATGGGCTATCTAGCCAATCAGTTGTCCATTGAGTGTCTGGGGGAAATAAACACCAGCAGGACTGTAGTCGCAGAGAAGTGGGACCTTCCTGTTGTAGACTGTGTGAATTAGCCCTCTGAGCATGGTACCGCTGTTTCCCTCCATAGTGTCCCAGAATGCAAAGTGAACATCATCAAGGTAATCCGCTCCATCCTCCGGGAGAACGTCAGACGGAACATGCTCTCGGCCGAGATGGGGTGTAAGGAGCACCTCACGCCTTTACGCAGCACCCTGCCCTCCTCTGCCAGGATAGGTGAGTTTCATCCCTGTCCTGTTATAACACTGCTTAGATATTTTATCTTTAGACATGACCTTGACTTAAACCTTATAAGCACTTGACTTACTGTACATACAGTAGTGTTTGTGGCCAGATATTAGTGAATGTATTGCTCAGTTGGCAGCTCTCTCTCCCCCCTCCATCCCCCACCAGGTCCATCCAGAGCCTCCTGGCTGTGTAAGCAGCCCCTGCTGGATCTCCCCACCCCAGCCAGCACACTCAAACCTGGCCAGCCTGACTCAGACGAGGGCAGTCTGAGCAGCGGCACCCACAGCTCCTCTGACGCTCCCCCAGCTGACGGTCCCACACAGCACAAGACACTGTCTACCCAAAAGGCCTGGTCTCGGGGCGGCCAGCGGCCCTCTAGCTTCAGCTCTGTGAAGGAGTCATACATCCTGAGTGATGAGGACGATGAGTTCAGTGAGGCTAGAGAGAGTTTCCCCTCCTGTGCCATTGAGGCCCAGTTTCTCAGTTTGAGGCTGTCAGAGGAGGCAGCTTCCTCCCGGGCGCCGGCCCCCCGCGTGCAGCCAGAGGGAGCAGAGGTGAACACCCCGGAGAGCCAGCCCAAGCTTGTTCGGGGCCACTTCTGCCCAGTGAAGAGGAAAGGTAGCAGCCAGCGGGCGCTACTGAGCCTACACAGCCGTTCCCTGGACAGCCAGACAGACCTGGCAGCCATAGACCTCAGCACTCTGCTGGAGAGAGAGTTCAGCGTACAGAGCCTCACCTCCGTGGTCAACGAGGACTGTTTCTACGACCCTACGGACACTGGCAGTGCCCCTAACAACTCATAGGGTCAGGAATAGACACAAGGAGAGGGGCCAAAGCTCTGCCCAGCGCCCGCTCCATGCCTGTCCTAGTGCCAGGATATCTGTTGTGCCTCAGCCCTGAAGTTAAAACTGTGTTCCTTTGAGAGCGTACAATAGGCACAGGTGCTCAGCGACATAGTTGTCCCCCTAGAGAGACGAGGTGACTCAGTCCCTGTACAACTACCCTCCGCCTCCATCCAGCTCTTCTGTATATGCCTCTGCTCAGCTCCCCTTCTCAATAATATGAATTGGCTTCCTAGGTGAGAGTAATGTAGCGAATAGACTTTGTTCACCTTTCAGTTCATTCATGTCAGAGAGAAGGACGGCGATGAGAGGATTCCACTTTAGACTATTGAGACTCACCCTAAGAGCTTCACTTTCTAAAGCTCTATAAGTCAGAGTACATCTAAATCCACAGGAGAGGATTCCACTTTAGACTATTGAGACTCACCCTAAGAGCTTCACTTTCTAAAGCTCTAGAAGTCTGAGAACATCTAAATCCACAGGAGAGGATGGACATTGATTTTGTGACTTGCTGTACATTGTTTGCCTATTTAATTAGGCAAGTCAGTTAATAACAAATTCTTATTTTCAATAATGGCCCAGGAACAGTGGGTTAACTGCCTTGTTCAGGGGCAGAACGACAGATTTTTACCTTGTCAACTCGGGGATTCGATCTTGCAACCTTTCGGTTACTAGTCCAATGCTCTGACCACTAGGCTACCTGCCGCCCCTGTATTTGTACATCAAGTGGATTTTTGTTTTTAAAGCAATGTTAATTTATTGATAGTTGTAACTTTTTATTGCTTTGCAAAATACATATGGGGTTGGCTTGAATTGAAGAATCTGGTATGTTTCACCTAATGAATGTTTTCCAGTGTATTGAATAAGAGTATGGTTGTCATCCTCCCCCAGAAGTGTCGCTTACAATGTACACAGGCATTGTCAAAGGATTTAATTCAAATGTGTTGTCAACTTGCCCTGTTTGTAGATCCCATACCTGAGTAGCTGGACTATAACTTCATTTGAATCTTTGATATTAATACACATACCGACATTGTACAGGTAGAAACGGCTGTAACTTGCAATAAATACACTCTGGTCCCAGTGTTTCTGGGATATTTTGCTGTTGAGACATCCTATTATCTGACACCACCACGTACCCTCCCTCTCGGTTTGCCCTCAACGCGTACCCTCCCTCTCGGTTTGCCCTCAACGCGTACCCTCCCTCTCGGTTTGCCCTCAACGCGTACCCTCCCTCTCGGTTTGCCCTCAACGCGTACCCTCCCTCTCGGTTTGCCCTCAACGCGTACCCTCCCTCTCGGTTTGCCCTCAACGCGTACCCTCCCTCTCGGTTTGCCCTCAACGTGTACCCTCCCTCTCGGTTTGCCCTCAACGCGTACCCTCCCTCTCGGTTTGCCCTCAACGCGTACCCTCCCTCTCGGTTTGCCCTCAACGCGTACCCTCCCTCTCGGTTTGCCCTCAACGCGTACCCTCCCTCTCGGTTTGCCCTCAACACGTACCCTCCCTCTCGGTTTGCCCTCAACTCAACTGTAAACATGCCTTTAATGCTAGCATACCAATGAATGTGAACCATAATGAACTGTTTTATAAATAAACATTTTTATCTGTGAGAGCAGGTTGTTTTATCATGTTGTATTCCTAAGTCTGGCTTTGAGAATCTATATTCTTGTCTCCTTGACAGGTAAAGCACAGGTAAGATGAACGGTTTATTTCCAGCTCTATCCCAGTTGATGAAGCTGTCGGAGAAATTGAGAATCCTTGTTCTCTGCATTGGACCAAAGTATACTCTCAATGATAGGCAATTTAAGTGACAGAAGCAGGACAGAGTAGGAAGAATCATGCAAAGGTAAAATCCAAATGAATGAAACAGTAAACATTGTTCCATCATCACTTTCAAAACAGATGGCCAGCACTTTATTTAACAAAACACTCAGTCCTCATGGCCTGAATACCGTCAACATTCTCTTATTCTCCAAATTGTCCTGAAAAAGTTTCCGGACTCATTTCCCAGAGGACAAAGTCATATGGGGAAATCAGGATCAGAAGTAAGAACCAGGACATGATGGGTTGAGCATTACAAACTCTTCTCACCACTTAACTCTCCTGCTGGTCATTTCACACACTATTCTTCCTTTATAACTGGACTGCCTGTGCTTTAGTCTGATCTGTGTGTTAGAGATTCCCTGTGTCTCACCAAGCACCTCCGGGACACCAGAGATTCCCTGTGTCTCACCAAGCACCTCCGGGACACCAGAGATTCCCTGTGTCTCACCAAGCACCTCCGGGACACCAGAGAAATGGTGTTTAAAAATGCATGCATGTGCCTGGTAGAAAGGTTAGAGCTAAGAGCAGTCCGTTGTCTCGTCTCTAACAGAGACCATTAGGCACTCCTTCCCCTCTGTCCTTCTAGCCTCTCTCTGTCAGGGGCTGCTGAGTGCTGCTGCCTGATCGCCTGTTAAGGTGTTTGAGTCTGAAGTCGTAGGTGAGGAGGCCCTGGTTCTCAGAGCAGAGGCAGCTGTAGGTGTCCGCCAGTCCTCTGTCAGGGATGGAGAGCTCCGTGGGGCGCAGGGTGGAGTCCACGTCTGCCTCATGCATCATCACCTCCGCCAGCTCCAGCCTCTGTCTCCGGGAATAGCATTCTGGGAAGAAAACGGGAAAAGGCTCAGGGGGCTTCCGGTCCATAATGACCACTCATAGGTACAGTACAGGGCCAGATGGAATCTGCTGAGGCAATATGTCCACAAGCCTCCAGCTATCGTTTAGAAATAGAAAACAATTTAAATCAAACATGCTGCCACAAAGAGCATAAATTAATCATGTTGTGATTAAATATGCAGTGTTAAAAAGAAGATTCCATCAGACCATACTAACACTGTAGATGAAAGTAACTTAGAAAATTCAGTTGTCATGTCAGGACCTCTCAGATCATTGGCCGTGGAACGGAAACGAGGAGAATAAACAATTGAAGACTTTCGACTAGCGATGTAGCCCCAGATGCCCTCAGCAACACCATGGGTTTTCACAGTAAGCATAATACAGAACCCAACTTCAAGAGCATCAGATCACATCACAGCACCCACATACCCAGTACAGATGCTTCCTTAGCGCAGTGCCAGGTAGCTCCTCTTCAAGCTGTTAAAGCCGTCTCTCTACCCGCTGCAGTTACATAAGTTATCTTCCTATGACACCCCAATGACTCATAATTGCTGTTCTCTTCTTTTGTTCTCCGGCCCTACAGCCTGCCTACCTACACTCCTCACAGGCATGGATGGGACGGGGAGTGAGGGGGAGTGAGAGAGAGAGTCAAGAGCAGTTTTGTATAGAGCTGGTCATGGATGAACTGAGAGTTCACTTAATGCGGCATGTAACAAAGAGAGAGTCTAGAGCGAGAGAGATTAAAGCGTAGCAGGAGGGGTAGAAATATTGCTTACTGGATTCCATTACGGCAGCGCTTCCTCTGGACCTGGAAGACATTCCTGACTACTTTCTCCACCATCTAGAAGGGCTGCTTGATTTGGGGCTGAGCCAGAGGGGTGACGTGCACCACGTCCACACACAGGAAACACAAGCAGCAGGGGGAAATATCTGTACGTAACACTGAAGTGGCAGATGAAGCGGCAACCTGGCCAGGCTCTTGACAGCAAGGTAGACACAATTCGAGCAAGGGTTGCCTTCCAGAGAGACAGAGATGTTAACATTCTCTGTTTCATGGAAACATGGCTCTCGGGATGTGTTGTCGGAATCGGTTCAGCCACCGGGCTTCTCCATGCATCGCGCCGACAGAGATAAACACCTCTCTGGGAAGAGGAAGGGCAGGGGTATATGCTTCATGATTAACGACTCATGGTGTAATCATAACAACATACAGGTACTCAAGTCCTTCTGCTCACCCAACCTAGAATTCCTTACAATCAAATGCCGGCCATTCTACCTACCAAGAGAGTTATAGTCACAGCTGTGTACATTCCCCTTCAAGCAGACACCAAGCCAGCCATCGAGGAACTTCACAACTGTATGCAAACTGAAAACCATACATCTTGAAGCTGCATTTATTGTGGCTAGGGATTTTAACAAAGCAAATTTGAGAACAAGGCTACCTAAATTCTTCCAGCATATTTATTGCACTATGCACATGCACAATACCCTCGACCACTGCTACTCTAAACTTCCGAGGTGCATATAAAGCCCTCCCCCGCCCTCCCTCCCTTCGGCAAATCCGACCACGACGCCATCTTGCTCCTTCCATCTTATAGGAAAAAACTCAAACAGGATGTACCAGTGACGAGAACCATTCAACGCTGGTCCGACCAATCTGAAGCCAAGCTTCAAGATTGTTTTGATCACGCAGACTGGAATATGTTCCGGTCAGCCTCAGAGAACATGACTGCGTAGCCATGCACGCCTCCAACTCAATCATCAAGTTTGCAGACGACACAACAGTAGTGGGCTTGATTACCAACAACGACGAGACAGCCTACAGGGAGGTGAGGGCACCCGGAGTGTGGTGTTAGGAAAATAACCTCTCACTCAACGTCAACAAAACAAAGGAGATGATCATGGACTTCAGGAAACAGCAGAGGGAGCACCCCCCTAACCACATCGAAGGGACAGCAGTGGAGAAGGTGGAAAGTTTTAAGTTCCTGGGCGTACACATCACAGACCAACTAAAATGGTCCACCCACACAGACAGTGTGGAGGCTGAAGAAATTTGGCTTGTCACTCAAAACCCTGACAAACTTTTACAGATACACAATCGAGAGCATCCTGTCGGGCTGTATCACAGCCTGGTAAGGCAACTGCACCGCCCTCAACTGCAAGGTTCTCCAGAGGGTGGTGTGGTCTGCACAATGCATCACCAGGGGCAAACTACCTGCCATCCATGACACTTACAGCACCTGATGTCACAGGAAGGCCAAAAAGATCATCAACCACCCGAGCCACGGCCTGTTCACACCGCTACCATCTAGAAGGTGAGGTCAGAACAGGTGCATCAAAGATGGGACATAGAGACTGAAAAACAACTTCTATCTCAAGGCCATCAGAATGCTAAACAGCCATCACTAACTCAAAGGCTGCTGCCCACATTGAGACCCAATCACTAAATAATGCCACTTGAATAATGTTTCATATATCACATGTACAGTGGGGGAAAAAAGTATTTAGTCAGTCACCAATTGTGCAAGTTCTCCCACTTAAAAAGATGAGAAAAGCCTGTAATTGTCATCATAGGTACACTTCAACTATGACAGACAAAATGAGAAGAAAACATTTTTTGGGGGCTGTTGCTGGGCAACATGGACTTTCAACTCCCTCCAAAGATTTTCTATGGGGTTGAGATCTGGAGACTGGCTAGGCCACTCCAGGACCTTGAAATGCTTCTTAAAAAGCCACTCCTTCGTTGATGGAAGGAGGTTTTCACTCAAAATCTCACGATACATGGCCCCATTCATTCTTTCCTTTACACGGATCAGTCGTCCTGGTCCCTTTGCAGAAAAACAGCCCCAAAGCATGATGTTTCCACCCCCATGCTTCACAGTAGGTATGGTGTTCTTTGGATGCAACTCGGCATTCTTTGTCCTCCAAACACGACGAGTTGAGTTTTTACCAAAAAAGTTATATTTTGGTTTCATCTGACCATATGACATTCTCCCAATCATCCAAATGCTCTCCAGATGGGCCTGGACATGTACTGGCTTAAGCAGGGAGGCACGTCTGGCACTGCAGGATTTGAGTCCCTGGTGGCGTAGTGTGTTACTGATGGTAGGCGTTTGTTACTTTGGTCCCAGCTCTCTGCAGGTCATTCACTAGGTCCCCCCGTGTGGTTCTGGGATTTTTGCTCACCGTTCTTGTGATCATTTTGACTCCACAGGGTGAGATCTTGCGTGGAGCCCCAGATCGAGGGAGATTATCAGTGGTCTTGTATGTCTTCCATTTCCTAATAATTGCTCCCACAGTTGATTTCTTCAAACCAAGCTGCTTACCTATTGCAGATTCAGTCTTCCCAGCCTGGTGCAGGTCTACAATTTTGTTTCTGGTGTCCTTTGACAGCTCTTTGGTCTTGGCCATAGTGGGAGTGTGACTGTTTGAGGTTGTGGACAGGTGTCTTTTATACTGATAACAAGTTCAAACAGGTGCCATTAATACAGGTAACAAGTGGAGGACAGAGGAGCCTCTTAAAGAAGAAGTTACAGGTCTGTGAGAGCCAGAAATCTTGCTTGTTTGTAGGTGACAATAGTTATTTTCCACCATAATTTGCAAATAAATTCATTAAAAATCCTACAATGTGATTTTCTGGATTGTTTTTCCTCATTGTGTCTGTCATAGTTGAAGTGTACTTTTTAAGTGGGAGAACTTGCACAATTGGTGGCTGACTAAATACTTTTTTGCCCCACTGTATTTTATACAATCTATTGCACCTTGCTTATGCCGCTCGGCCATCGCTCATCCATATACTTACATGTACATATTCTCATTCACCCCTTTAGAATTGTGTGTATTAGGTAGTTGTTGGGGAATTGTTAGATATTACTGCACTGTCGGAACCAAAAGCACAAGTATTTTGCTACATTCGCATTAACATCTGCTAACCATGTGACCAATAAAATGTGATTTGAAGAGGATCCACTCATGGGAGCAAAGTGAGTAGAAGACGGGAAAGAGGGGGATGAAAAAACAGGTGACATGCGATGGATGGCAAGCCGGTTCTGGTTGTCACAGTAACACCTGTGCGAGGAAAAAGCCAGCCCTCTTCCTGTCACGCTGCCACTTAGCAGGTGCCGTTCAATACCAGAGAGCCTGATGAGACATGAGGTGACACGTTCAAACACCCCTTTATCTCTATTGTTTCTGAGGGGGAGTCCAGTGGCTTCAGACCCAGTAGAATGGAGGAACCAGGCAGGGAGAAACAGCTCTTCCTCCAGGCTAGTGTGGAATCCTGGCTGTGGTTCCCCTCTCAAGCCACCTCTCTGCCTCCCGATCCCGCCGTCAGAGCTAAGCTGATATGACAAACAGTTGAAGTAATCATGCCAGAATCAGCAGAGCCTAGTCTTACTCAGAGCTCTCTCCTCCTCCCAAACTCACCCTCATTCTCTCTCCCTCACTGGCTCTTTCTCTGATTGTCCATCCTCTCTCTCTAAGGGTAAAGGGATTGTGCTCAAAGAACCACAACACACAAAAAGGACAACTCTTCTTTAGGTGCATCTGTGAATGTGCAGTAGGAGGGAAGGCTGCCTCCCTCATGAGACTACCAGGGGGTCTAATGCAGTGACCCCCTCTCCTCACCTCTCAGATCAGGAGGGGGGTCTAATGCCACCTCCCCACCTTTCAGATCAGGAGCCAGACCTACAGCTCAGTCTGAGAAGTCAAGTGGAGCTATGGACCAATGACACAGCAGCACCAGTGAGACACTGGGCAACGGAGCAGAGCATTGTAGCCTGCCTAGCTGCCTGCTTTCACCTGGTAATAACCTTGTTTCTCTGGTGTGAACGCCACTCAAGGGAGGGAGAGGAGAGGAGGTGCAGGGAGACGAGAGGAGGTGCAGGGAGACGAGAGGAGGTGCAGGGAGACGAGAGGAGGTGCAGGGAGACGAGAGGAGGTGCAGGGAGAAGAGATATGCATACATTTCCAGGTATGTGAAAGAGGATACAGAAGGTACAATACGAGGCAGAGTATACAGAGCGGACGAATAGAAAACCAACACAGGCAAAAACACACACAGTTATGTGGGTGCGAGGGTGTTTAATTTACAGCAGAACTCTCCTGTTGAGACAACCTGCCCTAAAGAACTACCTCCAGCAGCATATTTGAGTCTGTGGGGGTTGTGACTAAGACTATACCCTCCTTTGTTATTCGGGGCTAGGGAAGGGGAAGGGCAGGATAATTGGGGGAGGATAACTAAAGTGATCCAAGGATGTGATGGAGCCTTTCTAATGAGCTGTTTAGATTCTCTTCCTCCCGTGCTGTGCTGCAGCCTCTGGCTGGGCTTGTAAACCAGGACCGCATCTACTATCTCATCTGATCTATAGCTCTGTATGTTACTGCCTGCCTTACCGCCTGCCCGCCTTACCGCTCGCCCGACTACCTTACCGCCTTGCCCGCCTTACCGCCCGCCCGACTACCTTACCGCCTTGCCCGCAGTACCGCCCGCCCGACTACCTTACCGCCTGCCCGCCCTACCGCCCGCCCGACTGCCTTACCGCCCGCCCAACTGCCTTGCCTTTCCGCCTGACTACCTTACCGGCTTACCGCCCGCCCGACTGCCTTACCGCCTTGCCCGCCCGCCTTACCGCCGACTACCTTACCGCCCGACTGCCTTACCGTCCGACTGCCTTACCGCCCGTCCGACTGCCTTACCGCCCGTCCGACTACCTTACCGCCCGCCCGACTACCTTACCGCCTTGCCCGCCTTGCCGCCCGCTTGCCTTACCGCCTGCCCGCCCGACTACCTTACCGCCCGACTGCCTTACCGCCCGCTTGCCTTACCGCCCGCTTGCCTTACCGCCCGACTACCTTACCGCCTGCCCGCCCGACCGCCCGACTACCTTACCGCCTTGCCCGCCTTACCGCCCGCTTGCCTTACCGCCCGCTTGCCTTACCGCCCGCTTGCCTTACCGCCCGACTACCTTACCGCCTGCCCACCCGACCGCCCGCCTTACCGCCCAACTACCTTACCGCCTTTCCGCCTGACTACCTTACCGGCTTACCGCCCGCTTGCCTTACCGCCTTACCGCCCGACTGCCTTACCGCCTTGCCCGCCCGCCTTACCGCCCGATTGCCTTACCGCCTGCCCGCCTTACCGCCCGACTGCCTTACCGCCCGCTTGCCTTACCGCCTGCCCGCCCGACTGCCTTACCGCCCGACTGCCTTACCGCCCGCTTGCCTTACCGCCCGCTTGCCTTACCGCCCGACTACCTTACCGCCTGCCCGCCCGACCGCCCGCCTTACCGCCCGACTACCTTACCGCCTTTCCGCCTGACTACCTTACCGGCTTACCGCCCGCTTGCCTTACCGCCTTACCGCCCGACTGCCTTACCGCCTTGCCCGCCCGCCTTACCGCCCGACTACCTTACCGCCCGACTGCCTTACCGTCCGACTGCCTTACCGCCCGTCCGACTGCCTTACCGCCCGTCCGACTACCTTACCGCCCGTCCGACTACCTTACCGCCCGCCCGACTACCTTACCGCCTTGCCCGCCTTGCCGCCCGCTTGCCTTACCGCCCGCTTGCCTTACCGCCCGACTGCCTTACCGCCCGCCCGCCTTACCGCCCGCCCGACTACCTTGCCGCCTTACCGCCCGACTGCCTTACCGCCCGCTTGCCTTACCGCCCGACTGCCTTACCGCCCGCCCGACTGCCTTACCGCCCGCCCGACTACCTTACCGCCTTGCCCGCCTTACCGCCCGCTTGCCTTACCGCCCGCTTGCCTTACCGCCCGACTACCTTACCGCCTGCCCACCCGACCGCCCGCCTTACCGCCCGACTACCTTACCGCCTTTCCGCCTGACTACCTTACCGGCTTACCGCCCGCTTGCCTTACCGCCTTACCGCCCGACTGCCTTACCGCCTTGCCCGCCCGCCTTACCGCCCGATTGCCTTACCGCCTGCCCGCCTTACCGCCCGACTGCCTTACCGCCCGCTTGCCTTACCGCCTGCCCGCCCGACTACCTTACCGCCCGCTTGCCTTACCGCCCGCTTGCCTTACCGCCCGACTACCTTACCGCCTGCCCGCCCGACCGCCCGCCTTACCGCCCGACTACCTTACCGCCTTTCCGCCTGACTACCTTACCGGCTTACCGCCCGCTTGCCTTACCGCCCGACTGCCTTACCGCCTTGCCCGCCCGCCTTACCGCCCGATTGCCTTACCGCCTGCCCGCCTTACCGCCCGACTGCCTTACCGCCCGCTTGCCTTACCGCCTGCCCGCCCGACTACCTTACCGCCCGACTGCCTTACCGCCCGACTGCCTTACCGCCTTGCCCGCCCGCTTGCCTTACCGCCCGTCCGCCTTACCGCCCGACCGCCTTACCGCCCGACCGCCTTACCGCCCGTCCGCCTTACCGCCCGTCCGCCTTACCGCCTGCTTGCCTTACCGCCTGCTTGCCTTACCGCCCGCCCGACTACCTTACCGCCTTGCCTGCCTTACCGCCTGCCCGCCTTACCGCCCGACTGCCTACCGCCTTGCTTGCCTTACCGCCTGCCTGCCTTACCGCCTGCCTGCTTGCCTGCCTTACCGCCTGCCTTACCACCTGCCTTACCGCCTGCCTGACCGCCTTGGCATGGGACACCACTGCTAGACTGGAGCCTAGTTGTCAGAGCCAGCTATATTGTAGTCTATAGGAGTACAGCTAACTCCTGGGCTGCTCACATCACTATCAGTTGTCAGAAGACGAGAGGGTTTTGGACACCAGTTACAGTAGACTTTCAGGGCAGGAAGAAGCGCTGCATTGCTTTGTGATATACTGGGGCTGAAAAGAGTAACTGTGACAGGAGCTTTCATCAGAGATGGACTCATCTGCATCAATTGGGTGGAACAAGGCTGACATGAGGAAAATCCATTTTTCCACCTGTCACCTCAACATGCTAGGATGATTTGGGTGAGAGGCAGTCTCATACCTTGGTACTGCAGTGTGCCTTTACCAAAGCACACACCCAGAGTGATGCAGCATCAACCCACCATCTGGTCTGTCCAGGTAGCACAAAATAATGCCTTTCATTTCACTCCTGGAGGAATTAGGCCATTTTATATTCCGCACTTCATTAGTGGGATGATTGGAATGTAAATAGAACTTCATATTGTAACGAACATGTATTTTAACAGGGAAGCAAATCATAATCCCTAATGATTTGTAGATGAATTGCACTACTCTAAATTGGCTTGTTATATAAGGATCTACATAAAAATGATCCTGCCCTCTCCATGGCTAATTTATTCTGACTCTTTTAAACAAAGACTTCAAACATTTACAGAGACTTAACCTACTTTTCCTCTTGCACACTAATACTGTATACTGAATAATCATAACTGAACTTTAACACTTTTATTCCTAGTCATTTTCCACAGGTCTACCTTTGTCCCCCTCAACGACCGTGACCCAACTCATCTCAGTAATATGGAGTCACGCACACATCCATATTAACACTTATACATTTCATCTCTATGACCTTCTGGGAGCTCTGCAGGAAGGAACTCTATTACACTGGCCTTGCCCTGTGGCTCTCCAAGTCCCATTGTCCATTTCTACCTTCCACTCCTTTTTCCCGAGCCCTCTCTCTACCCAATGTTGTGTGAGCAGTAATTTGTCATCTCCCTCTGAGCGTAACCAAGATGAGATGGCAGGCCCTCAGGGTGGCTAGCCGATACCACCTGAGCAACCCGCATTTCCCCTTATGTAACTGCTGCAGGTTCTGAGGGGGGAGCCAGGAACAATGGAATACACAGCTGTGGAATACAGAAAGTAAAATACAATAAAAAGGAAGATTCCCTCAAGGGGAAAGAGATGCATTAATCATAACAAAACTTTCAGAAGACAACCTCCATTACATCAGAAGACAACCTCCATTACATCAGAAGACAACCTCCATTACATCAGAAGACAACCTCCATTACATCAGAAGACAACCTCCATTACATCAGAAGACAACAGAAGACAACCTCCATTACATCAGAAGACAACCTCCATTACATCAGAAGACAACCTCCATTACATCAGAAGACAACATCCATTACATCAGAAGACAACCTCCATTACATCAGAAGACAACCTCCATTACATCAGAAGACAACAGAAGACAACCTCCATTACATCAGAAGACAACCTCCATTACATCAGAAGACAACCTCCATTACATCAGAAGACAACCTCCATTTTCATTTTAACCTTTATTTAACTAGGACAGTCAGTTAAGAACAAATTCTTATTTTCAATGACGGCCTAGTTCAGGGGCAGAACGACAGACCTTGTCAGCTCAGGGATTTGATCTTGCAACCTTTCGGTTACTAGTCCAATGCTCTAACCACTGGGCTACCTGCCGCCCCATTACATCAGAAGACAACCTCCATTACATTAGAAGGACAGATGGACAGGACAGGCACTCAGGAGGTATAGGCACTAGGCAAGCTAAAGCTATGGGCAACTTGCTGGAGGGGGCCCTGTCTTAGTGCCTTTCTGCGCTGTGCTGCCTACCAGTGTTTCCCACACTCTCATAACAGCCCTGGGCACACAGCACAGGTAAACCATCCTGATCCACAGGTCCTCTGAATTGTTTTCCAATTCAGGAAAACTCACCAACTCTACAGTCAAGAATTCCACTAGGTCAGAAGAGAGATTAGGACTGTGGAAAAAATGTGTCTACTAAACAAACAAAACAGGATCTAGGCTGTTTTTACATGACATTTAAAAAAAACTACATGTCTGACCACTTGGTAGTCAATCGTAGTAAAGAAAACATGCAGGCCCTAAATCAAACCAACCCTGGGTAGTTTCCCCTGATGGTTTACAAACGTTCTGCATGTTGAAAATGGGCATGATGACACCTCCGACCATAACGTTAAATGATGAGCACAAAACCAATTAAACCACGAAGTAAAGAATATGCAAATGTAACAATAAAATCCCTCATCTCAGGAAAGGACAATCTTTGTGTCCAGTCATGCCTTGGAGCTATAACATGGAGGACGGGCTGCAGTGATAAAACAAGGAGCCATACTTATAATAGCCTGCCATGTCTTCACACATCTGCACTCCCTGGGTACATGTTAACTGTGGTTTCTTCACCCCCCCCTCTCCCATCCCTGTTATTTATTTATTTCCCAACAGAACATCACTAGCATCAAGGATCTTGTCGGTAAAAACACACTCAAACACAGTACAGTGCTTAAATAGTGTGGCTATTTCTCCTTCTGCAGCAGCAGCCCACGAGGGTCTGGAGACTGAAGTCTGAAAGGTCAGCAGCCAACCAACTCAGGTAATACTTTGTGTGTGTGTGTCTGTTATTGTGTTGGTGATGTCTTATCTGTGGAAATAGTCTCTGAGAGGATATCTTGGGGGATTCAACGAAGGTAGATCATTGGACCAAATTAAACAAACAGATCAATCACCAACCCAATCAATCACTTAGCAGATATACTTGCCACCTCCATTTTGGTCATTACTAGTGTGGAGATCATTCTCCTGAAACTGGCTGTTTATGATGATCTTGCCCATGCAGCAAAATTATGGAAACACACATCTGCGTTATCACGTCTATTAGCCCAGTCTGTTTTTCGCATCTCTTTGTCATTCATGAATCAAGGCCGTCCTGCCTGCCCCTCCCTTCCCCTACTAGACGTCCTCTGCAGAGGGGACTGGAGGAGCAATGAGAGGAGGGTAGCAGCTGTGAGTTTAGTCTCCCACTGAGTGGTTGCTGATGCTGACTGCTCTAGGGAGCGTCCGTTTTGGCATAGTGGACTCGCTACCACATAAATAAAAGAAAAACACTGCCGGGACAGCCACTACCACCTGCTTGGAGTAGGTTTTCTTCATATGGTTATTATTGTAGAAGTGTCATTGTATAATTATTTGGTGCCCAATGTGTATCTAGTAATTCAATCTATATAGTTCAGGATCTACATTAACATGTGTTCATTAGGCTAGATTATAGATCTGACCTGGGGGTGTAGGTAAAACAATGTTGAATAAATTATATTTCCCAGGGTGCAATGGGCTATTCATTGTTCGTATAGATGAAAGAAACGCAGCAACGTGGTTGTGGAAAGTTATTCGGGGTCTCTCTGGTTAGATAGAGATACGTTGGACAAAGTTGTCATTTCTTTAGCTTAAACATTTGAGACTGGCGGTAAGCCCACTGTTATTATGATATGTGTAATTATGAAAGAAGGTGTATCTGTCATTAGGCTAACATTGAATCGCTAGCTAGCTCGGGTTAACTACGGCTAGGCTAACAGGGAGAATGAATATAGCCAAAAGTGTGCACATTGTTTCAGATAAATATTAGCTAGTTATGATAAACAATCCGGTGGCTAGATGCCACCTCTAGCTAGCCAGCTAATAATATGAGTCAATATTGGAATGAAGCAGCTCTGTCTTATGATTGATTGCAGTTTGACTGGTAGCGGGCTGAGCTGGTCCATAATGCGTTTGCTTGTCTCCATCATCTGCTGCATAAATCAAGCATTGCGTGACAAGTGCATTGAACAACTCAATGAATTCTAATGCAATGCAAAATAAATGTAGTACGTAGATGACCCTTCACACACGCTAAAACAGTTACAGAGTGTCAGTGTAAACCATAGTAAGCTTCGCTATGGTGCATACTATTCTGTAGCAGCTCGTCTCACTGTGACGTAGAGAGAGTCTATTCTACAGCACTGAAAGGAAAGCAGAGCAACCCCCTTTCAGAAGCGCCGAGTGAGCATGTGTGGCTCACGACTGGCTAGGATGTCCTTTAATATACGGTTGCTATGGAAATGGATGACATGAAATGGATCCGTACGGCTAAAAAATCTCCTCGAACCCTCCTCACCTCGTGTTTTTACAGACATCACTGCCAAGAACCTGACACGTCATAAGGAGATTGATACCAGCCGAGGTAAGGATCTCAACATTGCTCTCTCTTGCTGCACATCATAAACAATTAGAATTAAAGGATGTTTTCCCTTGTACCTTACTGAAGAATAATCAATACATTTTAAATTAAAAAGCCATGCTGGCAAATCTTAAAATAAAAAAAATAATGAATTGTCTGTCTTCAAAGTTCTTTAAAATGTTCTAAACAAAAATATTTATTATTGTATCAGTGATAAAATGATAAATTTGAAGAAATGTGTTAATATTGAAGTCACTGTGGTGGGGTAACCTTATTGAAGTGTGTTGATAAGGACACTGCAGCTTTAAGTCCACATATTGAGCATTACAATTATCAGAAAGTCATTCTCTTCAGTAACAGTTCCATGAGGCGCCGGCACAGAGGAGAGGCATGCGCAACACAAAATACACACGCACTAAAACTAGTGTCTCCTTTTCCAACTATCAGCCAGAGCCATCCATCTCTCTCATCGGTCCAGTTCACACTCTCCTTTGTTCCTGCAAGAAAAGTCTGTGCATGAGTGTGGTGAGAGAGGGGAGAGAGAGAGTGTGAGGGGAGAGAGAGAAAAGAGAGGGAGACAAACGAAGAGACCTGCTCAATTTAATTTCTCATTCCTGTCTCCTCTCCAGTCCAGTGGAGCCGGCGCTGAAGAAAGGGGCTGAAGATTGGCCGCTGCCCGCTCTAGCACCAGGATCCTCTACAGCCGTCTGGGGTGAGGGGTGGAGGAGACGAGGTGCCTGGCTGGGGCTGGGTGGATGCTGCCTGGAGGAGGGGGGGCCACGGCAGCAGCAGAGGCAGCGGGAGGAAGATGGCATCCACATGCATGCAGATCTTCGCCTTCATCCTGGCGCTGTTGGGCATCATGGGGGCCATGGTGGCCACACTGCTGCCCAATTGGAAGGTGAGTGCCGACGTGGGCTCCAACATCATCACAGCCATCTCCCAGATGCAGGGGCTGTGGATGGACTGCACCTGGTACAGCACCGGCATGTTCAGCTGCACCTTGAAGTACTCGGTGCTGTCGCTGCCCGCCTACCTGCAGACTGCCCGCACCACCATGGTGCTGTCCTGTGTGATGGCTGCCATGGGCCTGTGCCTGGCATCCCTGGGGCTCAAATGTACCCGCTGGGGGGGCGGCCGGCGCTCCAAGAGGCACGCGGCCATCGCCAGCGGGGGCTGCTTCATCGCCGCCGGCTTCCTGTGCCTGGTGCCTGCTTCCTGGTTCACCAACGAGGTCATCACTAACTTCCTGGACCGCAGTGTGCACGAGAGCAATAAGTTTGAGCCCGGGGGGGCCGTGTACGTGGCCTTCCTGTCGGCAGGCTTCCTCTTCGTGGGGGGGTCCATCTTCTGCGTGTCTTGCTCGGGGAAGAGGCCCGGTCACCAGGACATGATCTTACTGCCCCCCCCCAACAAACTCATACTGCAGCAGCAACAGCAGCTCCTACAGCAACAGCAGCAGGACCAGCACCAGTACTGCTCCCTCTCCCCACTAGACAATAAGACAGGCTACAGCCTGCAGGACTATGTGTAGGCTAAAGCAACAAGCCACTTGCTACTGCTAGGCAGACCAGTTAGAGGAACAACCAGGGCTTACACTGCGTAAGAGATTGAGGAGGAGACTAGAGCAGAGGGGAAGGACTTTGATGGCGTCTCTCTTTCCCCTCTTTTTCTGTTCTGCAAGCACAAGCAGTGGAGGTATTCCCCGAGCAGCCCCTTGGAACAGACGGACGGATGGTGAATGTGAAATGCAGCGCAGCCGGGGGAGGAAGGGAAGCGCTGCAGAATGGGAGGGGAGCCGCAGCGACACATGCAGATACCCCAGCAATCATCAGTAAATCCATTAAGACTTCCCGGGGGAATGGATTAGCTGATAACAAGCCTCCCGTTAATTTCCTTTTCCTCGCCAAAGGTTTGAATTAATAAGCAATCATTTAGCTGCTAATAATCGTTTGGTAACCACCCATTCGGCAAGTCGGCAATATTGCTATTATTGTCTCAGAGGCAATAACAGTACGTGCAATTCCCTTTCCATAAGCAAGCTACTGTTGTTTTGAACTATCCACTAGATATGCTAGTTGTTGGGACTGATTTAAGTCAGTCTTATTTTTGGTAGCTAATAGACTGATATTTTGCCTAAGCATGCTGTTTGGAGCCTGTCTGTGTATATTGCAGAGGAATGCCTGTTAGAGACAGACGTATGTAGTGTAGCCAACGCAATGCCTAAAAAGCTGTAGTATGTTATCCTTCCCATTGAAACTGTTCAGAGTGCTGTCAGAATGAATACAAAGGGTGCTGGGCTTGGAGATCGAACAGAATGGCATATAAACAAAATCCTGTAACTCACCCTTCAGGTAGAGACAGACAGAGAGAGAAAGAGACAGACAGAGAGGGAGGGACAAACAGTGAGACACACACAGACAGAAAGAGAGACAAACCGCGAGAGAGAGGGACAAACAGTGAGAGAGACACACAGACAGAAAGAGACAAACCGAGAGAGAGACAGAGACAGACAGAGAGGGAGGGACAAACAGTGAGACACAGACAGAAAGAGAGACAAACCGCGAGAGAGAGGGACAAACAGTGAGAGAGACACACAGACAGAAAGAGAGACAAACCGCGAGAGAGAGCGACAAACAGCGAGAGAGAGACAGAGACACACAGAGACAGTCCCACCTTCAGCAGAGTGGACTGTATGACATACTTTACTATTAAGCTCCAAAACAAAAAGGAGCTGCCTTCTTCAGGCTGGGCTACACACTACTTACTTCATGCATTACGCATACAAAACACTCATACACCCACAGACGCACAGTTCACACCCACCCACACATAGATTACACAACCACACACTGAGGCGCACACACACACACAGATACAAAAACCCACACAAACTGTACCCTCTGCCTCACTGGGCTGTGTGTGCTTTTCATCCTGCTGTCCGCCTCCTCACTGCCATGGAAACGGGATCCTGTGCCCAAATATCTTTATTGTCTGTGATTGGGGGTGGGGTGTCAGCCTGTACTTTGAGGTTGGTTAGGGGGGCATCTCTCCCTCCCCATGGCCCCATAAGCCTTGTGAAGAGCCTCCACACATGCACAGCTGCTTCACTAATCCCCTTTATTAGCCCAGTGACAGGAAGCACCAAGCCACCGTTACACCCAGGTCTGTCTGGGAAATGCTCTCTTTATGTTGTCCCATATTACACTGTGTCTGACATGCAATTAGTATTATGGGGTAAAAGGGCTGTGTTTTGAAAAGTCAGGCTGATTATTAGAATTGTAGATCAGTAGGCAGAAAATGGGGCTTGCAATGCCAGGATAGTGGGTTCGATTCCCGGGACCACCCATACGTAATATGTATACACGCTTGACTAAGTCGCTTTGGATAAAATCGTCTGCTAAATGGTATATATTATTAACTGTAGCAGATGTGCCTCCAAATCTAGAAAACGGTTTGAGGTATTCCACTATGTGACTTGTTTAGTGCGTCAGCAGTGCATATGCTACTGTTCAGCACCTGCAGGAGATTGTGTGGCTAAAGTTAAAGCAACTTCTCTGTGCCATTCTCATCTTTCCTTATAGTACCTGTCAGCTTCTCTCTCCTCGACCTCTCCCTGGTCTCTCCATCTATAGCAGTATTTTTCTAAAGGGAAGTAAAGCAGCATTTCTCTCTGACTGACAGGGAACACTGTTGCATGTTAAGAGCATGCTGGTCAGCACACACACACACACAACTCCCGCCACCAACTCATTTCTCAGGGCTGCTACTGCGCTTTAACACAGTCAAGTTCTCATGTGTGTCTGTCCACAGCTGAGAGTAAGGGAAGATGTGCTGTCTCTGGCCTGAAATGGCTGCTCTGGTGACAGGTCCTGGCAGTGATGTGTGGCGCAGACCGCGTGTTGTTCGTTCTCTAACACACTGTTTTTTACAGGGCGAGCAGATGGCTAAGCCCAGCTCGCCACCTGCAGGCGGCTGCCTGCACACTGGAGGCATCACTAGAGGTCCTGGCAGCCTGTTTCATACCCCATGTATAGAGAAGAGAGGACCGGACTGGGCATCAGTATAATAATAATACACTGCCCAATGCCCAGGCACCCCTTACGAATGCAATAAAATGATGAGAAGAATGTCAATGTGCCCTCGTGAACAGTCTGAATACATACCAACACATACGTGTTGGAGAATGTGCCAAATCAACTCCTGTCAAGTTTGATACTGCAAGTAGTTCATACGGTTTACTTTTTCAATTACATTTGTTTGTATGTGAATTATACATTGGCATATGGTTTTATGGAGTAATTATTTGTTGTGCGAGGCCAAGTCTTGAGTAAGCTAGACACTTGTGTACAGTAGGATGCAGATTTCCATGGTTCCTTTTTCAACCTTATTATTCCAAAGCACACAATTTCAGACGCATAAACAATTCTGATTTCGTCGGGAAAGCCTTGAAACACTTGTTCATTTTTTATTTGTTGTAATGTTTAAATCGTGCTTCTGCAGAGAACAGTATGCATTTGGCTAGGACATTTGTGGACTTATTAGATTTTTTTCTGCCAAGGTAACTTTCTTTCCTATTTAGTTCAAATGTCTTTTATCATGTTCATACACTGCATCTTCTTCATAAGAAGACTACTTGACTGCACCTTTGCTTGTGTTACCTTGTTGGACAGCGCAGTTTGTTTCAAGCGGCTGAGCATTGCAAGTCCTCTGGACCGGTTCAAATGTACGTAACACAACTGGCAGTCTGAAAAAGAGCAAAGCCATTTCTGTCTGATGTGATTTGAGCAGGCCAATGTGAGCTGGAGGTTTGTTCCGTTGTGTAGATGTGCAGCCTGTTCCTCAGCCAGCGCACCATTTCATTAGCTTCAAATGGTCTAGATGTCTAAACAGCTGCAGCTCTCCTGCAGAACCAAGACAGGAATTATCATTTTGATAATTGCAGCTTATTTTCGTGGATGCTTCAGCACTTCTTAATTTGCCAGAGGATTTTCAACAGTTCAAGTGTTCTGGTTACTGTTGTCTAAATGTGCTTGTGCAAGTAGTTATATTTTTTACCAATAAAAAAATATTTTGTGGAAGCAGAGCAATATGCCTATATTAAATGACTGTGTGTACGTGTGTGAGCAGTTCGAGATGGCTCTCAGCTTCCTGCCAAAAACACAGATTTCTGGAAGGTACTGGTTGTACTGTGCGTAGGCAAGCAGGCTGGCTGTCTCTTCATACTGTTCTTATAGCCTCTACACACACACACACACACACAGCAGCTCTCTGAAAAACAGCTCAAAGAAGAGATGGAGGTTTCACTCCCTTCATGAACACGTATCCATAAAACATTACATACCGTCTGCAAATTGGATGAAAAAAGCCGAAACACTCTCCATAAAGCACGTTCAGAATCCAGCTCTCTCTCATTGAGATGTAAACACAATACTTCAGAGGTATGGAGAGAGCATCAGCAAGTGGCATGAAATAACTAACCCTGTGAGAGTTGTGGCAAATGGGGATTATTTTGTCTGAGTGTGAACAGAATGATAATGAATGACAGCATGTGTAGGTTAGCTGCTGCAACATTTGTACAATTAGACTGGAATACAAAGCAACAGCTGATAAAGCCAGTCAGTCAGCCAGCATGGGTAACATGGAGGAGTGCAATCTGCACCCCCCATCCCTTCCTCTGGTTCCACCGAGCATCCCATCAGCCATTGGGCATCAAAACAGCCTCGCCAGCTTCAAAATCTGACTCATGAAGAGTAATGCCAAGTCAGACTGGAGAGAAATATCCAAAACTAAGACCCCACAAATACTGGTCTTACTTCCAGCTGGGGAATAAATCCCTGCTTTTCATCCATGAAGTAGATGCTTTAAAGCCTGAATGCTGTCTTTATAGTTGTATTTTTAAATCACTGTAGGTCTCAATTGTTTTTTTATATATATATATATATATATATACACACATATACACACACATATATACATACATTTTTAATTGAACCTTTATTTAACTAGGCAAGTCAGTTAAGAACAAACTCTTATTTACAATGACAGCCTACCCCGGCCAAACCCGGACGACGCTGGGACAATTGTGTGCCACCCTATGGGACTCCCGATCACGGCCGGATGTGATACAGCCTGGAATCAAACCAGGGACTGTAGTGATGCCTCTTGCACTGAGATGTAGTGCCCCGGGAGCCCATAAATCACTGTTTTGTGTTTATTTTATTTAACCTTTATTTTATCAGAGTTATACTGAGACCAAGGTTTATTTTATAGATGAGCCCCGAATTACATATAAACACATCAAAATACAAGCAGAAAGAAAACGCGGTCATAAAAAACAAACACATTTATTAGTAATAAGGTCCTCAAATCAGCTTCCTGAATCGCACTAGAGGCACCAGAACATAACATTTAACAACATTTAGAAAACTGTTTCACAAATAAGGTTCAAGAAAACTATACTGAACAAAAATATAAAACGCAACATCAATAATTTCCAATATTTTACTGAGTTACAGTTCAATTAAGGAAATCAGTCAATTTAAATAAATTAGGTCCTAATTTATGGATTTCACATGACTGGGCAGGGGCGCAGCCATGGGTGGTCCTGTGATGGTATAGGCCCACACACTGGGGAGCCAGGCCCAGCCAATCAGAATGAGTTTTCCATAACAAACAGGATTTATTACAGACAAAAACACTCCCCCACCCCCTCTCAGAGGATCCCGCAAGTGAAGCCAGATGTGGAGGTCCTTGGCTGGCGTGGTTACATGTGGTCTGCGGTTGTGACATACTGCCAAATTCTCTAAAACGACGTTGGAGGCAGCTTATGGTAGAGAAATGAACATTCAATTCTCTGGCAACAGCTCTGTTGGACATTCCTGCAGTCAACACGCTCCCTCAAAACTTGACACATCTGTGGCATTGTTGTGTGACAAAAATTCACATTTTAAAGTGTCCTTTTATTGTCCCCAGCACAAGGTGCACCTTTGTAATGATAATGCTGTTTAATCAGGTGTGGCATATCAAAAAGCTGTCAGGTGGATGGATAATCTTAGTAAAGGAGAAATGCACACTAACAGGGATGTAAACAAATTTGTGCACAACATTTTTGTGCGTATGGAAATTTCGGGGATCTTTTTTTCAGCTCTTGAAACATAGGACCAACACTTTACATGTTTCAAGCATGTTTGGGATGCTCTGGATCGACATGCACGACTGTGTTCCAGTTCCTGCCAATATCAAGCAACTTCGCACAGACATTGAAGAGGAGTGGGACAACATTCCACAGGCCACAATCAACAAAATGGTCAACTCTATGTGAAGGAGATGTGTTGCGCTGCATGAGGCCAATGGTGGTCACACCAGATTAATTATTATTTTTAAGGTATCTGTGACCAACAGATGCATATCTGTATTCCCAGTCATGTGAAATCCAATTGACAGATTTTCTTATATGAACTGTAACTCAGTAAAATCTTTGAAAATGTTGCGTTTATATTTTTGTTCTGTATAGATAGTAATGAGAATCTCGCGGCTGATTACAGCCAAGTCAACGGTGGGAAGTTCGGAGATATGTGGCTTTCTTGAAACAAACATGGATTATTCAAGGCGTTCTCTCCTCTTGGTTATGCAACAGAGTGGAGATCAAATAGCAGCTCCCCTCTTGGGTAAATGTTAATAAGATCCGCTCCTCTGTGTATTTATCCTACATTCCCTTCAAAGGGTTTCACCCTGAGATGCCGTCATGACAGACCAGGGATGTGGACTCAGAGGAGAACTTTGAACCCTGCAGGCACAGGAGTTAATCCAACTGTATATCCCACCTTGAGCGTCAAGACAAGTTGACTTGCAATGCGCACGCTCAGTAACAGCGAGATGCGTGAGTCTGTAGATGTATGTGGTTGAGGCTCTAAATCAAATCAGCTCTTTATCGATATCATTTTTAAACCGATAACATTTTACAGCCAGAGTTAAATAAAAAAGCATGTTTCATTATAAGGATATCACTAACAAGCATTTAGCCGTGAAGCAGCTCTGAAGTCATGATGTTGGCAGGTACAAAGATAAATATACGCTGGGCCAAGAATCTCAACGCCCTACCGCTCATCAAAACCCCATCAGCAATAACCATAGTGCTGTAATGCATCGCTGAGAACAATCACCCAAGGCATGCCAATATTTCACCTTACTTAATGCAAGGCATTTTCTTCTGGACAACCATCATCTTCATGAGAGTCCATATTGGCGATATAATACGGTCATCGACAGCAGCTGAAAATGACCTTGCATTGTCCAAGACTTTACCCTCCTGTTCCAGTACACATCTGAGGCTGGGGAGTAATGGCAATGACCTTGCTGCGGCAGTGAAGTGCTGAGAGAAGCAGTATGAGCTCAGCAAGATGACAAAGACACCCTGACAGTTCAAAGAAGCATTTGAATATTTCAGATCACCAGAAGCATTAGAAGAGTTACGGCACTAAAAAGATTGGCTAAAGGTAAGGTCCACTACATAGAAAAATGTCTCTTGAAACAGACCTTTCCTCACACGTAGTTATTAGGCATCGTTTCCAGGGCTGTTCTGAATGAACCAAACAGAAAATCAGAGTTGGTTATGTCATCTGGAGAATCAGAAAACAATTATATTGTTCTTGCACTGCAAATATTTGTTTTGATCTACAGTAATGGTATTACTTTAGCTGGAAACAAATGAATCTAACCTTTTTTTGTTTGTTGGCACAGACCATGTTTTTTTTCCAGCAGCCCAGACTTTCTATTTTGTGTGTATATGTGAAAAGCACACCGCTCAGCTGAAGTGCCCACTGAACAGGCTGAAATGAAAAATGTAAAATCAGTGCTTGACCTTTTTAATTAAAATCTTTAAAAATAAACACAGAGTTAACAGCTTATGTATTGATCCTTTCAATACTATACAGAGCCTTCAGAAAGTATTCATACCCCTCGACTTATTCTACATTTATGTTTTACAGCCCGAATTAAAAAATAGATGAAATATATTTAATCTACACACAATACCATTTTTTTGCTAATATATTGAAAATGAAATACAGATATCTCTCACATGTTAGAATCACATTTGGCAGTGATTGCAGCTGAGTCTTTCTGGGTAAGTCTCTAGGAGCTTTGCACACCTGGATTTTACAATATTTGTACATTATTGTAAAAAATATTATCCAAGCTCTGTCAAGTTGGTTGTTGATCATTGCTAGACAATCATTTTCAAGCTTTGCATTAAGATTTTCAAGCTGATTTAACTGTAACTAGGCCACTCAGGAACATTCAATGTCATCTTGGTAAGCAACTCCAGTGTATTTTTGGTCTTTCAGGTTATTGTCCTGCTGAAAGATTAATTTGTCTCTCACTGTCTGTTGGAAAGCAGACTGAACCAGTCTCCTCTAGGATTTTGCCTGTGCTAAGCTCTATTCCGTTTATTTTTATCCCCCCCAAAAACTCCGTAGTCCTTTCCGATGACAAGCATACCCATAACGCGATGCAGTCACATGATGCAGCAACCACCATGCTTGAAAATGAAGAGTGGTACTCAGTGATGTGTTGTGTTTGTTTTTCCCCAAACATAACACTTTGTATTCAGGACATAAAGTACATATCTTTGTAGTGACTGGTTGTAATGATACACCATCCAATGTGTAATTAATAACTTTCCCATGCTCAGAAGGATATTCAATATCTGTTTCTAATTCTTTTTTTTACCCGTCTACCAATACTGTAGGTGCCCTTCTTTGCGAGGCATTGGGAAACCACCCTGGTCTTTGTGGTTGAATCTGTGTTTGAAATTTACTGCTTGACTGAGGGACCTACAGATGTGTGGGGTACAGAAATTAGGTAGTCATTCAAAAACTTTATGGGGTCTTGTGTGTAAGGCCAGTGACACAAAATCTCAGTTTAATGCATTTTAAATTCAGGCTGTGACACAACAACATCTGGAAAAGGTCAAGGGGTGTGACTACTTTCTGAAGGCACTGTAGCTCCTTTTTCTCAGAATTTGCATAGTGTTTCAAGGAACCCGCCTCCAATTGCCTGTTTGAAGCTGACTGTCTTTTCCTGGAACACGGCCAGGATTCCTCAACTATGTTTCAGAATACCTAAATGTTTCTTGGCGTGGATGATGTTCATGTGAATCTGCCAGCATTGAATCCCAGCTAACCCCGCGTTCATTTCAGATAGGAGGGGCAATAGAAAGAAAAGCACATGTCAACTATCAAGATGTTGATAAGCCAACTCTGCCAACCTAGGCATTTTGTTTAAGGGAGGATTCAAAATTGTTTATAAATTTACCTTGGAACTATGATGTATCGAGTACAAGCCTTCAGGCGTTATCTTTCCTATACTGGTAATACCATGGTTGACCCCATTATATAAGATAGGAAAAGGCCTAGATGAATTGTGTGCTGTAGTACAATGTAAAAACTAAACAAATAGAAGAGTAATCACGCGTAATAATACACACAATGATAACTTCGCTATAACTATAAAGTAACATAAACAGTAGCAGCAGCGTATATGATGAGTCAAAGTAGTTGGTGAAAAAAGGGTCAATGCAGATGGTCCGGGTAGCTATTGGGTTAACTATTCAGCAGTCTTATGGTTTGAGGGTAGAAGGTGTTCAGGGTCCTGTTGGTTCCAGACCTGGTGCATCGGTACCACTTGTCATGCAGAAGCAGAAAGAACAGTCTATGACTTGGGTGGCTGGAGTCTGACCATTTTTAGGGCTTTCCTCTGACACTGCCTGGTATATACACTAAACGTATTTGGACACTCTTTCAAATCAGTCGATTCGGCTACTTCAGCCACACCTGTTGCTGACAGGTGTAGAAAATAGAGCACACAGCCATGCCCTCTCCATAGACAAACATTGGCAGTAGAATGGCCCGTACAGACGAGCTCAGTGACTTTCAACGTGGCACCATCATAGGATGCCACCTTTCTAACAAGTCCGTTTGTAAAATGTCTGCCCTGCTAGAGCTGCCCCGGTCAACTGTAAGTGCTGTTATTGTGAAGTGGAAACGTCTAGCAGCAACAACGGCTCAGCTGCAAAGTGGTAGGCCACACAAGCTCACAGAACAAGATCACTGAGTGCTGAAGTGCGTAAAAATCGTCTATCCTTGGTTGCAACACTCACAACTGAGTTCAGGCAAACCAGACGGCAAGGTTTTCTTGCTTTTTTAATTTACGGATAGTCAGGGTCACACTCCAATACGCAGACATAATTTACAAATGAAGTATGTGTGTTTAGTAAGTGTGCCAAATCAGAGGCAGTAGGGATGAGCAGAGTTGTTCTCTTGATAAGTGCGTGAATTGGACCATTTTCCTGCTAAGCATTCAAAATGCAACGAGTACTTAAGGGTGTCAGGGAAAATGTAGAAGAAGAAGAATCTAAAATATGTTTTGATTTGTTTAACTTTTTTTTTTGGTTACTACGAGATCTGTACAGATTAACTATCTTTTCATGAAAAATCTCTCTCGAGCTACGTACAGTACATGGACCCATAAAGATGTATAGAGGGCACACTTTCCAGTAGATTACAGAATCTATGAATAGCAATGTTTGGTAGAAATATAATTCTGAAAGTAACGCACGCCTTGTTTCGCAAAGTAACAAACAATATTAAACATTTTTAAGTAAATCAGTAGGGGCTGTGCACAAGGAAAACATCAGTACGGCCCTCCCCCTCAGAGACTGGAGCTAGGGAAGCAGGGTGGGTAGCCGATCGCTGATGCAGCCATTACTCAGGATGGCTGGTGACGGCCCCAGACAACCATCTGCTGGAGGTACGCTTCACTCTCCCTTCAGATCAATCAACGTCATGAATCTGTCTCCGGGCATTCTCCTCTCCTACCTTTCCTACTGCATGTGGAGTACACACTGACTGTTGCATCATTCTCCTCTCCTACCTTTCCTACTGCATGTGGAGTACACACTGACTGTTGCAGCATTCTCCTCTCCTACCTTTCCTTCTGCATGTGGAGTACACACTGACTGTTGCAGCATTCCCACTCTTATCTCCTACTGCTCTCTCAAACTGTCTTCCAATCTCTCCACCTCTCTTCTCAGCTCAATCACTCCCACTAACTCGCTCCACATCCCATTCTCTCCCTCTTTCAAGCTTTCTCTTTCTGTCTGTCTGTGGAGCTTGGAGGCCCGTGGGTCTACTGTGGAGAAGCAGCCCTCTAGGACGTGATGGAGCAGCTATTGAGCAACTTATAGACCCGTTAATGACAGAGACAGGCAGATTTTAATCACACTCTGCCAGGAAAGAACTGTGCAGGCTAGAGGAGAGGAGGCCGGGGCGAATTGGATGGGCAAGTCTCACTAACATGCTTTCCTCTCTTTGTCTGAATAACCTCAATTTTAGGAAAGGCAGTGAGAAACGCAGGGTTGGCTGAGAAACGCAGGGTTGGCTGAAAAACACAGGGTTGGCTGAAAAACACAGGGTTGGCTGAAAAACGCAGGGTTGGCTGAAAAACGCAGGGTTGGCGATAATGTTGAAGGGATGTCAAATGGTCTCAAATCTCTGTGGCCGAGGTCACAAACCCCTTGACCCTCCGTCAGAATATTACATCAGAGAGACAGCCATTTATGTACTTTGTCATTTCTACTAAGCCAATAACACCTTTTTTGTTTTTTTGGGAACATAAAAATGTAATTTGCAATTTACAAGTGACCTGTATTTGCCACAAGCAGCCATTTTGTATTTTATTCTTGAATATGTATATTAACACGCAAAGCTAATCAAGGAGGAGAAAGAGGGGTGTGAATGTGATCCGTGACAGGCAGACCTAGGGCACAATGGACCGGAGGGCAAACGAGGAGTCATCCAATCACGCTGGACGGAAGCCTTCAAGGACAATCAGACTCAGTCAATGTGACAGAGGTAGTCAGTGCATTCCTTCCAGGGGTGAGAACATGCATGGCAACAGATGAAATAACACAAACGATAAAGCCTAAGTCACAACACTATGGACCAGCAGCTGCAAATGTAAAAATTATCACCAGTCAGCTACAATGTGCCTCTCTTTCCCTCAGGTTAAAATGGATTAACCACCAAATCCACTAATGGGTTTTTTCATCCAATTGCCATTTTCTCACCATTGAGTTTTATAAGGTTCAATGATGTTTTCTGTTCGTTGGTTAGAGTACAACTATTAAACACATTTTCACAGAAGGTGAGGAGGTTACACTGCTAATTGTTATATAGGTAACATAGCCCCTGCTTCTGGTTTGATGTACTGTAAAAATGGGAGATAGCAGTGTGTAACACAGTGTGTAACACAGTGTGTAACACACTGCTATCCATAGAGTTCTTTGTGACACATTTTCTCAGAACTGCTGAACAACATTATTACAGCTACACAGCAGCAACGTTCCTTCGTCTGTATTAACCCGTTCGTTCCTACAGATTTGAATACACACATCACACACACCAGAACCGGGTTACCATAGTTCAGATGTGACTGATACATGACAGGAATAAAGAAAAAAAGAAAAAACATAAGTGAAACTTCAATAAGAGCAAATCCCTATTCATAAAAACACACAATTAGCAATCCAAATCTACAGAGAGAGCAAGATAATACCAACAATTAGAATGTAGAGCGGATGTTGGATTTGTCTAGCTTGGCTATGTGCATGTTCTCCTCAGTCTAAGAACTCGTGCTGCTCCACCAGGCCTCAGCAGACTGTGTGGACAAACAGAAAGACACAGAGGCACAGCCTTCAGGAATACAGCTCTCCATCGTCCACCCTACTTCATGTGCATTGCTTCTTAGCAATGGTTATGGCCAGTAATAGATGTCTTGGCCGAATATACTCTCGTACTGCACTGCCTCAAGCACTTAATATCAGTCCTACCTTTGCCCACAAGTGCACTTCAAGGTATTGATGAAAACACTCTCTGGGTAAGTGGCTATGAACAAAGATTTTGCACAAATCCAGCTGTAAACAGGCCTCAGGGGGACATGAAAATTAGACTAATCTAGAAACACCCTCTCCCCCTTTTGGTAGAACTTAAGGACCTATATTTACACAAAACATAAGTATATACAGTATTGTAAGGGCGGTAGGTAGCCTAGCAGTTAGAGCTTTGGGCCAGTAACCGAAATGTCGCTAGTTCGAATCCCAGAGTAGACAATGTGAAAAATCTGTCAATGCGCCCATGAGCAAAGCACTTTAACCCTAATTGCTTCAGGGCCTAAGTTGATAATGGCAGACCCTGGCTGTGACTCCACAATATGAGGGTGTCTCAGGGAGAGTGGGATATGCAAAAAACACATTTCCATTTCACACATGCATATTAATACACACTTGTACATTTGAAATAGGACAAATATAAAACACACACCTACTTATTATTATTTTGTTTATTATAAATTTATGGTCTATTTCACTGTTCATCCAAACAGGAATTCCTGTAATACCAGTCTTCCATTAGTCAGTGTGTTATGAATTATTATAAACTCAGCAAAAAAAAAAACGTCCCTTTTTCAGGACCCTGTCTTCAAAGATAATTTGTAAAATCCAAATAACTTCACAGATCCTCATTGTAAAGGGTTTAAACACTGTTTCCCATGCTTGTTCAATGAACCATAAACAGTTAATGAACATGCACCTGTGGAACAGTCGTTAAGACACTAACAGCTTACAGACGGTAGGCAATTAAGGTCACAGTTATGAAAACTTAGGACACTAAAGAGGCCTTTCTACTGACTTTGAAAAACACCAAAAGAAAGATGCCCAGGGTCCCTGTTCATCTGCTTGAACATACTTTAGGCATGCTGCAAGGAGGCATGAGGACTGCAGATGTGACCAGGGCAATAAATTGCAATGTCCGTACTGTGAGACGCCTAAGACAGCGCAACAGGGAGACAGGATGGACAGCTGATCATCCTCGCAGTGGCAGACCACGTGTAACAACACCTGCCCAGGATCGGTACATCCGAACATCACACCTGCAGGACAGGATGGCAACAACTGCCCGAGTTACACCAGGAATGCACAATCCCTCCATCAGTGCTCAGACTGTCCCTGTATTGCAGGTCCTCACCAGACATCACTGGCAACAATGTCACCTACGGGCACAAACCCACCGTCGCTGGACCAGACAGGACTGGCAAAAAGAGCTCTTCACTGATGAGTCGCGGATTTGTCTCACCAGGGGTGATGGTCGGATTCGCATTATCGTCGAAATAATGAGCGTTACACCGAGGCCTGTACTCTGGAGCGGGATTGATTTGGAGGTGGAGGGTCCGTCATGGTCTGGGGCGGTGTGTCACAGTATCATCGGACTGAGCTTGATGTCATTGCAGGCAATCTCAATGCTGTGCGTTACAGGGAAGACATCCTCCTCCCTCATGTGGTACCCTTCCTGCAGGCTCATCCTGACATGACCCTCCAGCATGACAACGCACCAGCCATACTGCTCGTTCTGTGCGTGATTTCCTGCAAGACAGGAATGTCAGTGTTCTGCCATGGCCAGCGAAGAGCCCGGATCTCAATCCCATTGAGCACATCTGGGAGTTGTTGGATCGGAGGGTGAGGGCTAGGGCCATTCCCCCCCAGAAAAGTCCAGGAACTTGCAGGTGCCTTGGTGGAAGAGTGGGGTAACATCTCACAGCAAGAACTGGCAAATCTGGTACCGTCCATGAGGAGGAGATGCACTGCAGTACTTAATGCAGCTGGTGGCCACACCAGATACTGACTGTTACTTTTGATTCTGACCCCCCTTTGTTCATGGACATATTATTCAATTTCTGTTAGTCACATGTCTGTGGAACTTGTTCAGTTTATGTCTTAGTTGTTGAATCTTGTTATGTTCATACAAATACTGACACGTTAAGTGTGCTGAAAATAAACGAAGTAAACATTTCTTTTTTTGCTGAGTTTATTTACATGAACATGTGAAGGTATATACAGTGCCTTGAACCCTTGAACTTTGCGACCTTTTGCCACATTTCAGGCTTCAAACATAAAGATATAAAACTGTATTTTTTTGTGAAGAATCAACAACAAGTGGGACACAATCATGAAGTGGAACGACATTTATTGGATATTTCAAACTTTTTTAACAAATCAAAAACTGAAAAATTGGGCGTGCAAAATTATTCAGCCCCTTTACTTTCAGTGCAGCAAACTCTCTCCACAAGTTCAGTGAGGATCTCTGAATGATCCAATGTTGACCTAAATGACTAATGATGATAAATACAATCCACCTGTGTGTAATCAAGTCTCCGTATAAATGCACCTGCACTGTGATAGTCTCAGAGGTCCGTTAAAAGCGCAGAGAGCATCATGAAGAACAAGGAACACACCAGGCAGGTCCGAGATACTGTTGTGAATAAGTTTAAAGCCGGATTTGGATACAAAAAGATTTCCCAAGCTTTAAACATCCCAAGGAGCACTGTGCAAGCGATAATATTGAAATGGAAGGAGTATCAGACCACTGCAAATCTACCAAGACCTGGCCGTCCCTCTAAACTTTCAGCTCATACAAGGAGAAGACTGATCAGAGATGCAGCCAAGAGGCCCATGATCACTCTGGATGAACTGCAGAGATCTACAGCTGAGGTGGGAGACTGTCCATAGGACAACAATCAGTCGTATATTGCACAAATCTGGCCTTTATGGAAGAGTGGCAAGAAGAAAGCCATTTCTTAAAGATATCCATAAAAAGTGTCGTTTAAAGTTTGCCACAAGCCACCTGGGAGACACACCAAACATGTGGAAGAAGGTGCTCTGGTCAGATGAAACCAAAATTGAACTTTTTGGCAACAATGCAAAACGTTATGTTTGGCGTAAAAGCAACACAGCTGAACACACCATCCCCACTGTCAAACATGGTGGTGGCAGCATCATGGTTTGGGCCTGCTTTTCTTCAGCAGGGACAGGGAAGATGGTTAAAATTGATGGGAAGATGGATGGAGCCAAATACAGGACCATTCTGGAAGAAAACCTGAGTGAGTCTGCAAAAGACCTGAGACTGGGACGGAGATTTGTCTTCCAACAAGACAATGATCCAAAACATAAAGCAAAATCTACAATGGAATGGTTCAAAAATAAACATATCCAGGTGTTAGAATGGCCAAGTCAAAGTCCAGACCTGAATCCAATCGAGAATCTGTGGAAAGAACTGAAAACTGCTGTTCAAATGCTCTCCATCCAACCTCACTGAGCTCGAGCTGTTTTGCAAGGAGGAATGGGAAAAAATGTCAGTCTCTCGATGTGCAAAACTGAGAGACATACCCCAAGCGACTTACAGCTGTAATCGCAGCAAAAGGTGGCGCTACAAAGTATTAACTTAAGGGGGCTGAATAATTTTACACGCCCAATTTTTCAGTTTTTGATTTGTTAAAAAAGTTTGAAATATCCAATAAATGTCGTTCCACTTCATGATTGTGTCCCACTTGTTGTTGATTCTTCACAAAAAAATACAGTTTTATATCTTTATATTTGAAGCCTGAAATGTGGCAAAAGGTCGCAAAGTTCAAGGGGGCCGAATACTTTCGCAAGGCACTGTATATATTATTGGGTATAAAAATCACAGAATGAACAACAATGTGCTGTTCGGCCTTGTCATCAGCAGGAGACCAGCTCATGAAATACCCATTATTTGTCTTAGACATCCACTCTCCCTAGACACCAACTCCATCATCAAGTTTGCTGATAACCAACAACGACGAGTCAGCCTATAGGGAGGTGGTTAGTAAACTGAAATTGTGGTGTCATGACAACCTCTCCCTCAACGTCAGCAAAACAAAGGAGTTGATTGTTGACTTCAGGAAGCAGAGGAGGGAACATGCCCCAATCCACATCAACGGGACTGCAGTAGAGTCATGAGTTTTAAGTTCTTCGCCGTCCACATCACAGAGGACTTATCATGGACCAACACCACCACTACTCTTATCAAGAGGGCGCAACAGCGGCTCTACTTCCTAAGCCGGATGTAGAAATGTGGCATGCAACCCTGTGCATTCATCTACAAATACTAACGCTGCACCATCGAGAGCGTCCTAAACAGTTGCATGATGGCCTGGTACTGGAATTGCTCCGTCCACGACCGCAAGGCCCTCCAGCAGGTGATGAAGACGGCCCACTACATCACTGGGACCGTGCTCCCACCCATCCAGAAAATCTACTCAAAAAAAGGCCTGCAAAATCATCAAGGACCCCACACACCCCAGCCACAAACTGTTCTCTCCTTTACCGTCAGGCAGACGGTATCGGATCATGAGGTTGGATACCAACAGGCTCAGAGTCCGTTTCTATCTACAAGCCATCAGACTGCTGAACACTTGAACTGGACTGACCACCTGCTGATTCTATGCATAGTGACTTTGCCCCTACCTACATGTACAAATGACCTCAACCAACCTGTACCCCCTCACACTGACTCGGTACCCCCTGCATATGGCCTCGTTATTGTTATTTTATTGTGTTGCTTTTTATATTATTTGGTAAATATATTCTTAACTCTTTTTGAACAGCATTGTTGGTTAAGGGCTTGTAAGTAAGCATTTCACTGTAAGGTCTACCTACACCCGTTGTATTCGGCACATGTGACAAATAACGTTTGATTTGATTCTCCGCACCTTACCACACACACACGCGCACATTCATGCTACACACACATCACTGCTGCTGTTGCCAGACTTATAATGATAGCTAAATACAGAACAATTTAAACACTTTCTCTAAAACACGTGGAAATATTGGACTATGAATTGTGCCAACCTGTATTATACACTCTTAGAAAAACCAATTCCAAAAGGGTTCTTTGGCTGGAACCAAAAAGGGTACTTCAAAGGGTTCTCCTATGGGGACCCTTTTAGGTTCTAGATAGCACCTTTTTATCTCAAGTGTACTTATGCTAAAATGTGTATTCTATTCTACTGAGCCATTTACTTTATGTTCTTATTCTTATCTTTCATTATTTCTTAATGCTGTTGCATTGAGATGGATCCTGCAACGATACATTTGGTAGGACGATGTATACCATGTGTATCTAATACAACAATACATTTGGTAGGACGATGTATACCATGTGTATCTAATACAACAATACATTTGGTAGGACGATGTATACCATGTGTATCTAATACAACGATACATTTGGTAGGACGATGTATACCATGTGTATCTAATACAACGATACATTTGGTAGGACGATGTATACCATGTGTATCCCGTACATACGACTAATACAACTTAGAACTGTTTGTGCGATGAACATGCATGAGCACAAATTAACAACTGCAGCATAAACACACTACTCACATACTTACACAGACGCCTGCGCACAAACATCATGTGTACTTACACACACACACACGGTGTAAAAGCTGCCTCTGTGTGATTAAATAATCATTGGAGCCATTTCTTCTAAGAGAATGAACAATCAGCCCTAGTTTCATTCACTTCACTTACTCCATCCATTCCATACAGATGAAATATTTACTCATAGAGGGCTCCTAGAGAGGGACTTCTTCTTCAGGGGACCCTAGTCCATCAGACAGCAACCTAAAGCCCATCCCCAAGAACAGAGAAACATTCTCTGTAGTCAATAGCCTAGGCCTATAATCTTATATAATAAGCATTCCCCTGGAACCCACCAGCGACACAGAGAAAAGACAGTAAAAAGGGGCCTCAATACTGCTGTGTGATATATATCCACCAGGCATCATAACCCAACAACGTATCACAATTCTGAAGACACTGAGACAACATTGATTTAACGCAGCCGTAATGAACCCTTGAACTGTACGTGTCTAGTGACAGCAGCAGAAAAGGGGGCAATGGAAGAGGAGGAGAACAGAGAGTAAATAGGGGGTCCTACCCCCTGGTGTGGGGTGATGTGTGGCTGATTGTGAGCCCATTTACAAGTGTGTGTGCTCCACAAACGGAGCATTGTCATCATCAACTTGGATACATAGCCAAGATGCTCTGTGTGTGTGTGTGTGTGTGTGTGTGTGTGTGTGTGTGTGTGTGTGTGTGTGTGTGCAGAGTAGAGCAGAGCGTGGGGTCCTACCTCAAGTTTGGGGATGAAGGCCCGTCCTGGGAAGGTGAAGAAGCTCTTGACAGCACAGAGGTACTGGGCCATGATGGACAGACGACTCCTCTGCCTGCTGGCTGTGCTGGCTGTCAACCTCTGGAGAGGGGAACCCAACATGTTGTGTCAGTATCATTTCTGGCCCTGAGCAGTTAGATCAACAAAAAAGGGCTGAATAATCAGACTGGAAAAGAAGTTACTGATTCAGGAACATGGACCGAGTGAGAATAGACAGTATTGAACAAACAGCACACACACCTCTGCCACCTCCTTCTGAAAGGTAAGGGTCAGTCTGGTCCGGCCGTAAACAAAGTGTCCAATTCTGTTGGATATGTTCTCCAGCCACTTGATGATGAGAGGAGTGGGCACACTGAAGGGAAGGTTCCCAATGATATGCAGGTCCGGTAGATCTGGAGGGACAGTTTTAGTAGTGTTAGGTTCTAAATAAGAGTAAAACTCACAGACCATTAGTAAAGCTCAAACTAAGTTCATTCAGCCACTGGGTCATACAGCTGCAAAGACAAAGACATGGTTCCACCAGTGGTGGTATATAAACCCCAATTTGAGTGACGTGCTCCTTCTCTCTAAACATTACATCGTTATTGCTAGACAGGAAATTAAGTGACGCGGGCCATAAACGGTTCCTTCTCCTGTAATGTGACCTGACCTCGACCCCCTTCCTCAATAAACCACATCTCTCCACCCTTATCAGTGCCTGTCACATGTGATTGCCCTTCCTTTACACAATACATTCCCCCTTTAGATAACCATTAACTTCTGGTGTAGAAACTAGACTATGGCACTCAATATTCCAATAGGATACGTGATAATTAACAATACTTAAAGTTTAGAACTCGTCAGTAGTATCACACTGTTACAACACAATGTACAAAACATAAATCAATGTAATGTGTGTTCCAGACTTAAAGCAATCTAGTAGGCGCTTCCATCAATCAGGCAAGTGGCAAATCTACCTCAATACTAAGTCTACTTCTTCATCTCACTCACCATCCTCCCATGCCTTGGTTATGACTTTTGGGAATCCTCGGTCCATTCTGGACGTGAGTATGTCACCATGGACAACCCTGAGTTTCCTTGGTGCTGCTTCGGACAAAAGCTGTGGAAACGGAATTAGCATATTACAGGCACTTGAGTATTTACTGTTTCCAATTTGGGCAATTATTTTAAAGACAAACTCTTCCTGCTTGGTCTCCTGTAGCTACGTTTAGGCCGTGTATGAAGCGGTTGTCCTTCTCCACCACCAACAGGTCTGCAGCCCCAGCATTGAGGATGGAGTGGGTCAGCCCTCCAGGTCCTGGACCCACCTCACACACATGGGCGTCCCTCAGACTGCCTGCCTGGCATAGAATCTTATCTACACACACAGTTCCGAACACACAGTGACCAGGGTGCATTACTTACAAACATTGGAATGGGTTGGGTATATTAAGGTGAACAATGTATCAAGTCGATTTTACATGCCTTTCAACAACAGTGTCTTCCATATGTCTTGCAAGCAAAATAAGGGTTGGCAGGGGCACGCTATTTTACCATATCCCTGGCTCCTATCGCTCTTTGGCAAAGTTGGCTAAGCTTATTTTGTACTAAAACAGAAACCTTGTTCAAGGGCACCAGAACAGATCTGCAGCACTGCATCACTGATAGAATCACATCAGTAGTATCTGTTGCTTGTGAACAAGCCTATGTGAGCACTGCAGTCCGGCACACTGAATGTGTTGTGAACAGGGGGGAGAAAAAAACACCATTGTGTCCTCACAGTGTACCAGGTGTTGGTGCATTGCAGCTAGAGGAGAAGGCTGACTCACCTGTGAGCCTCATGTCCAGCAGAACGTTCTGGGACAGCTGTTTCTCTGCTCGCAGTTTGTACAGCTTGATTACCTCCCCAATGGTGGGCAGGGAAGGCAGGCGAAACAACGCTATCTTTCTGGGAGCCGCCATCTCTCAAACTGTGCTGCTGTGGGAATATAAAGGGTGGTACTGTAATAGCAATTAAACTCAGAGGGGAAATGTCAGAGTAATTAGTGATAGAACAGAGGTCTGGGGATTATCTACTAATCTCCCATAATTAACATGCTAATGCATCCAGGTTCTGATCACCATGAATATAGGGTTTACTCAGCAATGTATATATCAAGGGTTTCATTTTAGAGCTTCAAGATACTATGTGAAAGCACAACTGCTATTGTCAAGGAATGATCAATGGTAGAAAAAAAATACATGGTACTTTGAGGATTAAAAACATGATCTTGATCGCCACCCAGTGGATAAATTACCAAATGACATCGTATTATGAAATCGATATTGGGCATTATATTTTATAGTGTGTCCTGCCAAAGACACTGGAATTACTCTGCGGTGGTTTTTCTCCATAATGTCATTCATTCATACTATAACAGTCATCTGCTGGCTGGCTAAGAAAAATTCAAAGGCAAGTGTCAACTTACTAGTTTAGCTACTTGAGTTTGGATAAGTGAAGCAGAGTGCGGGACCTACAGACCTACAACAGGCATAATGTGATACATTGTAGCTAACGTTAATGCTTGACACTGTGACCGTGAAGATATATTGCTCTTAACTGAATCTGTGGCTAGCAACTCGAAACGTGTAACGTTAACTCTGTAGCTAGTCAACTGAGAAACCAGCATCGACTTTTTGCTTATTTTTCTCTATAGCTATTTATAAAGGTCGCATACAAAAACCCCTGACCTGAAAAAGTTGCAACAAATTTAGGTTCTCAAACTCGACCATGCAAATATGACTTTGAGAACGGTAAAATAAAGATAAAAGACTTCGCCGGATAACACGCTTCTCACCAGTCTGGATGTTCTTCCTGAAATGCTGCGGTCGTCAGGAAACTGGCTGGATGACATCCAATGAGATTGGAATAATCGCTTCTGCAACCAATCAATTTGGGATAGGCGGAACTTCAGTTTGACAGTGAAGGACTCTATTAAACTGTCCCGGGTTGCACCGGCCATTGGAACGTCACGTGGACCGGCGAAGCCGATGAGGGTGGCGCGCCCTACTTAAATCGAAAAGTAATCGAAAAGTAATCTTGATCATTTTGTCAAAAAGGCCGAATGCTTCGTTGACAAACATACAGATTTTTTCCATAAAATATATGTTCGAATTTTATAAATAGTTTTCAGTGGGACGACAGATAAATCGTTTTCATCAAAAGCAATAACTTTTGCACATGAAAACACAGAATCCTACTTATTACTCCACTCTACGTCACTTTTGTTTTGAGCCGACTTCGCCGTCGGCCAGTACAGTATACCCAGCTCATGCCCCGGGGGCAGCCAGGTTCCGGAACGGATGAAATCCCTTTTCACCCACTGAAAACTACGCTTACAAGCCAGCTTAATCGAACCCCCTCCTTGAAAGTCCACATATTTTTGATGTAACGCTATTATAGCCAGCAGAAGAAAGCATGTTGATGGCAAGCTTACTACGTTTGAAATATACTATGTTATCCAAAATGTGCATTGCAATAAACATTATTGGTTGATGTATTCCCCAGAGAACAATTAATTGTGGTTATGTCATGATTTCTCATCCTCAGCATGTTTGATATGTCTGCTATTTACAACTGTGGACAAACTTGACTCATCCTTGTGGCCGACTGAGATGTTTAAAAAAAACGATTGACAGATGCATGGTACTCAAAGCTGCAATTTTTTGACATAATGTTTATCGTCTACGTTTATAATGATACATCACTATTGTATATATGCTTTAACAGACAATGGGATGATAATTCATGTGATCTAATTCCATCAGTGGGGAAGAGGCAGAGACAAGCCCTCCAGCTGGTGGCGTTTTTTCGTTGTTTTTCCCACCAAGCAAGGAGTTTGTGTATGGAGGTCAATGAGAGTGCCGAATTTGGTCAACCGAAAAAAATGCTACATGGCTTATTTGCTACATGAGGTTTATTTGATCTAATAGAAGTTCCGTAATGCTTAAGTTGTTACGAATACCGATATATGTAGAACACGTGACATCACAAGAGACATCTGGGCGAGTTGTCTTGAGATGGCTATGCATATTCATAGTATGAGGCTAGTAGCATAGCATCTCTTTCCATTGAATGCAGGCGGTTAACGTCAAAAATCATCGTTGAATATTCAAAAATGGATCACAACACTGTATCCACCGATCCAAAGAAAGGTTAGGCGGGAGTTAGACAGCCCGCCGTGCCGCTTTGTGTTCAACAACTCCCATTGTTAGGGCGGATAGATGTATCTTGTCAGTATATCCATAATCTTTGTTTCCATACATCCCTATTTCATAATTACGTAATACTATTGCGTAATAATGTATTATTGTATTGACAAATGACTTTCATCAACAGCTCTTTTTCAATGTCCCCACAGAAAGAAGCAACATGTTATGGATGAGTAGAGTAGCCTGTCAGCTATGGGGAGATGCATAATTTCAACATTTACTTGGGGAGTTATTATAAAGATTCCTCATAACCTCTTGGTAAACAGCATTATAAATTCAGCTTCAGACTTTACAACACATTCGGATAATTACATTATCCTCTCAGCAAGATGGAGTTACTGTAGGGGAGATATTCGTCAAAACAGGTTTTGACTAAGGAGGATCGATCGTGCACACGCAGCTGTTGGTTAGAATGAACCCTGAGTCCCTCATCTCCCCGGCAGCTCTGTTCTCAGTACAGGGAGGGTCAGGGTGCACTATTTTTGTTGAGATGGAAACGCTCCCCTCCAGGGTATGTGGATGAGTGGCAGTTACAGATCCCGCTGTTGCCGACCTTGGTGGAGAGGAGAGAGAGAGGCTCGGTCTGCGATGCTGCTTGCTGCTATGGAAACAAGTCGACCAATCACGTGCTTCAAAGAGAGCTTCGTATGGACCTTTTGTCTTCACTTTCTCTCCCGGAAAGTCACCTTTCTGACAATTTATTCCGATAAGATGCTATTATTTAATTGAAGAGCATTGGACAAATCAGTGCCTTCCAGACTGATAGTGCTGCATGTATATTTTAGAGGTACATCCATATGAAGTGAACACTGATTTTCATACATTCAACTATTGTTATTTAAATGAGCATACAATTAAATACGATTTAAATATATATATATATATATATATATATTTACCAATCTTAAACTATAATGGACAGACAGTACAACACTATAGCCTACACAACAATATAGCCTACACAGAGATTGTGCTGCTTAGCCAATGAAACTGGTACTATAGCATTGGAGGGCTTATTAAAGAAATGATCACAGTCTAGTAAATCCCGTGAATACAATACAGTATCATCTGACAGTCCCTGCTGGTCTGCTTTTTCTGCTGATGCCCCTGTCTTTCTGTGGGGTAACTCCCTGTGAATTGTGCTAGGCAGAGACATGAGCCGACGCTTATGGCCCATCGGCCCCTCGTCATTGAAAAAAAATATTACAGTATATATATATATATATATATATATATATATATATATATATATATATATATATATATATTTTGAAGCTCAGTCTGGGTCTCAAGTTATTGTTGAGAGGTAGAATAGTAGAATACACAAGGTCCTCTTGTTATGTCAGTCACTGACAGTCACTCAATTAATTCATGTCAGTGAAACATTTTTAGATTGCTAGGTCTAGCCAGCTACCTAAACCTTATAGTAATCCTGGCCGAATTACCAACCAGTCATGCAGGACACGTGCCCAGATGTGCTGGCCTCCAGAGGGCTACCAGATATCACAAGAACATGGCATAAATGATGGCAAAACGTGTAGAATTGCAGAAAATTAGCTTTAAAACTACAAATATATATTTCCACACCTTAGCAAAACTGCTAATGTTCTCTCCGCCCCATTGCAAAATGAATAGAATTGCATAAAATGTGTTTGAAAACTGCACGTTTTTCTCTCCACCCTATGGCAGTATGTGTAGAATAGCAGAAAATGTGCTTTGAAACGGCAACATTTTCTTTATGCCTGTTTTACTGTAGTATTGCAGGAAATTAACTTTAAAACTGCAATTTTTCCTCTCTGACGTCAAGAGGGGGGCCACTAAAAGGTTGCATGTGATTTGGAAGCAGGCCTAAAATTATCAAAATCCTTCATGGCTTATTGTCTTCATGCACCGAGTGAGGGTCCTGCAGGCCCTCGCCTTTGCACAACAAAGAAGTAAAGTGACAGTTAAAAGGTTGTATTATCACCACATAAAACTGGATGTCAGCTTTAACGCTAAAGTTCTGCAACTTTTTTTGCCAAAGCATTATGTGCTGCCCTCTACACCCTCCGAATACATGTTAGTTTGTGGGAGAAACCCTAGGTATCTTCACCTCTTATTTGATCTGATTTTATACACCAGTAGTACTGTAGTAACATGTTGAAGCATTAAAAAGGTAAAATGGTGGAGAAAAAAAACGTAAATGCTGCTGTGTAACTGATACAAAGCCAATTTAATGCATAAACAGCCAATTTCAACTACATTTTCAATTTCAACTGCTAGCCCAATGGCCGGCAGATGGCAATATTGAGTGTTTCATCTCACTGTCCAAAGGGAATCTATGCAGCCGGCGATACACTCGTATCCCCCGTGAACCAGTTCGTATATAAAACATTCTCCATTCAGCCTGCATAGGCATCGATTTCCTCCTTAACTCAATTTTTTTATTTAACCTTTATTTAACTTAACTCGATTTAATGGTGAGAAGGCAATAAAAATGTTCCACCACCATGCTACAGTGGCTAATGCTAGTCCCTGATGTTGCATATTGCGTTCAGCCAATCAGACCAGCTGTGAACGCCAATTAACTGAGTGTTTACAGAAATATTAGCATTGCAGCTGTTATTGTGGGACTATACCAAGTCTATATTTCGGTCCTTATGACGGTCCATCAGAATTCCCAGAGACCATTCATTTGTAGGCCTACATACAGTGCCTTGCGAAAGTATTCGGCCCCTTTGAACTTTGCGACCTTTTGCCACATTTCAGGCTTCAAACATAAAGATATAAAACTGTATTTTTTTGTGAAGAATCAACAACAAGTGGGACACAATCATGAAGTGGAACGACATTTATTGGATATTTCAAACTTTTTTAACAAATCAAAAACTGAAAAATTGGGCGTGCAAAATTATTCAGCCCCTTTACTTTCAGTGCAGCAAACTCTCTCCAGAAGTTCAGTGAGGATCTCTGAATGATCCAATGTTGACCTAAATGACTAATGATGATAAATACAATCCATCTGTGTGTAATCAAGTCTCCGTATAAATGCACCTGCACTGTGATAGTCTCAGAGGTCCGTTAAAAGCGCAGAGAGCATCATGAAGAACAAGGAACACACCAGGCAGGTCCGAGATACTGTTGTGAAGAAGTTTAAAGCCGGATTTGGATACAAAAATATTTCCCAAGCTTTAAACATCCCAAGGAGCACTGTGCAAGCGATAATATTGAAATGGAAGGAGTATCAGACCACTGCAAATCTACCAAGACCTGGCAGTCCCTCTAAACTTTCAGCTCATACAAGGAGAAGACTGATCAGAGATACAGCCAAGAGGCTCATGATCACTCTGGATGAACTGCAGAGATCTACAGCTGAGGTGGGAGACTCTGTCCATAGGACAACAATCAGTCGTATAGTGCACAAATCTGGCCTTTATGGAAGAGTGGCAAGAAGAAAGCCATTTCTTAAAGATATCCATAAAAAGTGTTGTTTAAAGTTTGCCACGAGCCACCTGGGAGACACACCAAACATGTGGAAGAAGGTGTTCTGGTCAGATGAAACCAAAATGGAACTTTTTGGCAACAATGCAAAACGTTATGTTTGGCGTAAAAGCAACACAGCTGAACACACCATCCCCACTGTCAAACATGGTGGTGGCAGCATCATGTTTTGGGCCTGCTTTTCTTCAGCAGGGACAGGGAAGATGGTTAAAATTGATGGGAAGATGGATGGAGCCAAATACAGGACCATTCTGGAAGAAAACCTGATGGAGTCTGCAAAAGACCTGAGACTGGGACGGAGATTGGTCTTCCAACAAGACAATGATCCAAAACATAAAGCAAAATCTACAATGGAATGGTTCAAAAATAAACATATCCAGGTGTTAGAATGGCCAAGTCAAAGTCCAGACCTGAATCCAATCGAGAATCTGTGGAAAGAGCTGAAAACTGCTGTTCACAAATGCTCTCCATCCAACCTCACTGAGCTCGAGCTGTTTTGCAAGGAGGAATGGGAAAAAAATTCAGTCTCTCGATGTGCAAAACTGATAGAGACATACACCAAGCGACTTACAGCTGTAATCGCAGCAAAAGGTGGCGCTACAAAGTATTAACTTAAGGGGGCTAAATAATTTTGCACGCCCAATTTTTCAGTTTTTGATTTGTTAAAAAAGTTTGAAATATCCAATAAATGTCGTTCCACTTCATGATTGTGTCCCACTTGTTGTTGATTCTTCACAAAAAAATACAGTTTTATATCTTTATGTTTGAAGCCTGAAATGTGGCAAAAGGTTGCAAAGTTCAAGGGGGCCGAATACTTTCGCAAGGCACTGTATTTCTTAGGAATTTTTTAATTGAGTTATACAGTGTAAATGTGTAAACTCACACTAATACATTCCTTTCGTTTCCTTCTTTGATTTCAGGATTACCATAACTGTGGGCATCAAATCAAATTTATTTCAAAACAAATGTATTTATATAGCCCTTCTTACATCATCTGATATATCAAAGTGCTGTAAAGAAACCTAGCCTAAATCCCCAAACAGCAAGCAATGCAGGTGTAGAAGCACGGTGGCTAGGAAAAACTCCATAGAAAGGAATGGAAGAAACCTAGAGAGGAACCGGGCTATGAGGGGTGGCCAGTTCTCTTCTGGCTGTGCCGGGTGGAGATTATAACAGAACATGGCCAAGATGTTCAAATGTTCATAAATGAATAGCATGGTCAAATAATAGTAATCGCAGTGAATATCTCAGGGTTCCATAGCCTCAGGCAGAACAGTTGAAACTGAAGCAGTAGCACGGCCAGCTGGACTGGGGACAACAAGGAGTCATCATGCCAGGTAGTCCTGAGGCATGGTCCTAGGGCTAAGGTCCTCCGAGAAAGAGAGAATTAGAGAGAGCATACTTCAATTCCCACAGGACACCGGATAAGACAGGAGAAATACTCCAGATATAACAGACTGACCCTAGCCCCCAGACACAAACTACTGCAGCATAAATACTGGAGGCTGAGACAGGAGGGGTCAGGAGACACTGTGGCCCCATCCGATGATACCCCCGGACAGGGCCAAACAGGCAGGATATAACCCCACCCACTTTGCCAAGCACAGCCCCCACACCACTAGAGGGATATCTTCAACCACCAACTTACCATCCTGAGACAAGGCCGAGTATAGCCCACAAAAGATCTCCGCCACGGCACAGCCCAAGGGGAGGCGCCAACCTAGACAGAAAGACCACGTCAGTGACACAACCCACTCAAGTGATGCACCCCTCCTAGGGACGGCATGGAAGAGCACCAGTAAGCCAGTGACTCAGCCCCTGTAATAGGGTTAGAGGCAGAGCATCCCAGACAGGCAGAGACAGCAAGAGCTGCCTTTACATTCACCTTCACACTCCTGGGCCAGACTACACTCAATCATAGGACCTACTGAAGAGATGAGTCTTCAGTAAAGACTTAAAGGTTGAGACCGAGTCTGCATCTCTCACATGGGTAGGCAGACCATTCCATAACAATTTAGCTATATAGGAGAAAGCCCTGCCTCCAGCTGTTTGCTTAGAAATTCTAGGGACAATTAGGAGGCCTGCGTCTTGTGACCGTAACATATGTGTATGTATGTACGGCAGGACCAAATCGGAAAGGTTAGTAGGTTATCAGCCCTTACCTTAACAGGAAGCCAGTGTAGGGAGGCTAGCACTGTAGTAATATGATCCATTTTTTTGGTTCTAGTCAGGATTCTAGCAGCCGTATTTAGCACTAACGGAAGTTTATTTAGTGATTTATCCGGGTAGCCGGAAAGTAGAGCATTGCAGTAGTCTAACCTAGAAGTAACAAAAGCATGGATTAATTTTTCTGCATCATTTTTGGACAGAAATTCTGATTTTTGCAATGTTACATAAATGGAAAAAAGCGGTCCTTGAAACAGTCTTGATATGTTCGTCAAAAGAGAGCACAGGGTCCAGAGTAACGCCGAGGTCCTTCAGTTTTTTTTGAGACAACTGTACAACCATCAAGATTCATTGTCAGATTCAACAGAAGATCTTTGTTTCTTGGGACCTAGAACAAGCATCTCTGTTTTGTCCGAGTTTAAAAGTAGAAAGTTTGCAGCCACCCACTTCCTTGTGTCTGAAACACAGGCTTCCAGCGAGGGCAATTTTGGGTAGTCATCATGATCACCCTGATTGGAGCATGCTTGATTTTGGCCAGACTAACTGCCATAGTGACCAACTCCAGGGCCGGTGAGCACGTATATACAGTAGCAGCCAAAAGTTTGGACACATACTCATTCAAGGATTTCTTTATTTTTACATTGTAATATAATACTGAAGACATCAACTATAAAATAATGTAGTATCCAAAAAAATAGTTTAAAAAAAATAGTCAAAATATATTTTATATTTGAGATTCTTCAAAGTAACCACCCTTTGCCTTGCTGACAGCTTTGCACACTCTTGGCTGTCTGCCTGCTACTTCTGACGGTGGACGGCGCGCTGGAGTCTCACTGTCCCTGCCGGTCCTGGCAGTGACTCCTAAGGATCCTCCCCAGCTCCTGGTTCAGCCCCGCCACCTGCCCGTTACACTGAGGCCTATACCCGGAAGGGAGGCTGACCATGACCACGCCCAGGTCAGCAGCTGATCCTTTATCACCGTGGGAATGTAGATGCACTCAGGAGGACAGGTAGTGGGTGCGGGCTCCCTCTCCAGAGCCTGGCGAATGTCCACATTTACGTCCCAGACCACAGGGGCTACGACTCGAGAGGAAGGGATTATGGGTGTATTCTGGACAGGACCTTCTCTCGAATCATAGAGACAGGGCATCGGCTTTGGTGTTCTTTGAACCTGGGCGATAGGTCAGCGTGAAGTCAAATCTCGTAAAGAAAAAGGCCCACCTTGCTTGGCACGGATTCAGGCTTGGCGCGGATTCAGCCTCCTCGCTGTCCGTATGTACTCCAGGTTCCGATGGTCGGTGAGGATGATGAGTAGGTCCTTGGCACCCTCCAGCCAGTGTTTCCACTCTTCTAATGCCAACTTCACTGCCAGGAGCTCTCGATCGCCAACGTCATAATTCCTCTTTGCAAGGGATAGTTTCTTAGAGTAATATGCACCCGGATACAATTTTTGTGGATTACCTTGTCGTTGAGACAGGATAGCCCCCACGCCCACCTCTGAAGCATCCAACTTCACCACACAGGGAATCGTGGGATCTGCGTGTTTGAGCAATGGGGCGGAGGTGAAACATCCCTTCAGTAGGTGGAAGGCCTCGTCAGCTGCTGGACTCCACACCAACCTACGGTGAACACCCTTGAGGAGAGAGGAGCGGCGATGGAGCTAAAGTTCCTCCTGAAATGGCAGTAGAAGTTGGCAAACCGCAAAAACCGTTGTAAAGCCTTTATGGTGGTTGGGTCAGGCCATGAATACATTGACCTTCTTGACTTCCATCTTCACTCCTTGCGGGCTGATTTTGTAGCCTAGGAAGGAGAAAGTCTCCTGATGAAACTGGCACTTCTCAGCCTTGACAAACAGTTGGTTAGCCAGGAGGTGTTCCAGGACTACTCGGACGTGAGCGATGTGATCCTCCAAGGTAGCCAAGTAGACCAGGATGTCATTGATATATACGACCACCTGGCATCCGAGGATGTCCCGGAGCACCTCGTTGACGAAAGCCAATGCTCCGTCAGCGTTCCAGGCAAAGCAAAATTACATTACCAAGTACTCGTAGTGACCAGACATTGTGCTAAAAGCTGTATTCCATTCATCCCCCTCACAGATGCGGATGAGATTGTATGCATTCCGCAGGTCCAATTTGGTAAAGAACCGGGCCCCTTCGGAGCTACTCGATGGCTGCCAGCACTAATGTGAGAGGGTAGCGTTACTTGGTGGGGATCTCATTGAGTCCTCTGTAATCAATACACGGGCGTAACCCTCCATCCTTCTTGGCCACAAAGAAGAAGCCTGCAGACGCAGGAGAAGTGGATGTGTGGATGAAACCTTATTGGAGCGCCTCATGTATGTACTCCTCCATGGCCTTGGTTTCAGCCACCGACAGAGGGCAGATGCGATTGCACCAGGGTGCAGAGCTTGCAAGTAGGTCGATGGCACAGTCCCAGGGGCAATGAGGAGGGAGACAGGTGGCGCGGGTTTTGGAAAATACCTCTCGCCGGTCCTGGTATACCCCTGGGACTCTCATCCGACGTGGAACCACAGGGGAGGGGAAAGCAGGTCCTCCGACATTCAGGTGCCCAGTCTGTGATTTTCATCCTTGACCATGAGATGGCGGCAGTTATGGTGTTGAAGCTAAAGGAGCCCGGGGATGATCTTGTCAGCTGATGCACTGGTGATGAGGAAGGGAATGTTCCCCTGATGGATGGACTCCACGGTGAGGGTGAGGGATTTGATGATGTGTGTGATGGACCCGGAACCTAATGGCCGATTACCCCTACCTCCATGGGTTCAGGCTCTGATCCAAAGTGTTCACTGAGGGAGGGAGAGAAGCAATGAGAGTGCTGAAGCTCCGGAATTAGATTATCCAGACGGATGGCCATTGCGATGAATGCGTCAAAGGAGAGTCTGGACCTCCTCCCGCAGTCCTCTTCTGAATAGTGTATGAAGCACCGGATGATTCCAGCAGCTGGATGCTGCGACTTTCCGGAACGTGAGAGTCTGCTCCTCCTGCCTTAGTTGGAGTAAGCGCTCACTCCCCTCTCTGCCCTCAGGTGGATGATCGAAGACACCACCGAACAGAGACATGAACCCCTCATACGAATCTAGCTCCTCCTCTCCTATCTCCCAGACAACCGTGGCCCATTCCACGTCCGTCCAGTCAGCAGATAAATAACCATGACAACTTTGGACCTCTCGTGGTGGGGGCTCCCATCTGATGTGCAAAGTAGAGGGAGCACCGCAGTAGGAAGCCACGACATTTAGATGGGGTGCCATCATATTTATCTGGGAGGAACAAATGGGCATTGCTGACCTGTGCGGGTTGCTGAATGGGCTGGTGTGCTGGCTCGCTGGGTCGACTGGTGGTAGAGTATCCTCTGCTAGTTGAAGGTAACGCCTCTCGGGCATGTTCGAGACATTAAACACTGTGAAGAACCTCTTACATAGCCGTCCCCAGTTGCGCCAGCTGGTCGTGGTGTTGTCGAAGTAGGTATCCCTGCTCATCGACCATCTTGGAGATGTTCTGATTTCCTGCTGCCTCCATTTTAAGCAGTATTCTGTAACATAGATGCTGGGAGTCGAGAAGCAGGTGGTAAGTTTAATATAACAAAGTACATGGACCAATACACCATAGGAGTAGCGTTTTGACATGAAACACAGAAACAATACTGCTTCGGGAAAGAACCTTAGGGAGTGCCATATAAAGGGGAGGTAATGAGTGAGGTAATGGAGTCCAGGTGTGCCTTATGATGAATCCCAGGTGCTCAAAATGAAAGATCCCAGGTGCGTGTAATGATAGTTGCCAGGACCGGAGGTTAGGAAACCGGTGATGTCTAACGCTGGAGGGGAGGAGCGGGAGTAGACATGAAAAAGACCAGTGAAAAGCCTCCTTCAGTAGGTTTGTGTGGATGCCAGCTGTATGCATTTTCAAGAGGCCTTATTATGCTATGATGTACACTGCCTGTTCTCCATCGATGCCATCTATCTCTGGGAGAGAACTGCTATCCCAGCAGAACACTCTCACCCAGAATACAGATGGAGAATCTGTCCTTTTGCACTTCTGAAATACACTCACATGGATATCTCATCCTGTAATTGGGAATAAAAAATCTTACTGTTAATAGATGACAGATGATCATGAGATTATACAGTACCAGTCAAATGTTTGGACACACCTACTCATTCAAGGGGTTTTCTTTATTTTTTACTATTTTCTACATTGTAGAATAACAGTGACAACATCAAAACTATGAAATAACACATATGATATCATGTAGTAAGCAAAAAGTGTTAAACAAATCAAAATATATTTTATATTTGAGATTCTTCAAAGTGAACACCCTTTGCCTTGAGGACAGCTTTACACACTAGCATTCTCTCAACCAGCTTCACGAGGTAGTCACCTGGAATGCATTTCATTTAACAGGTGTGCCTTCTTAAAAGTTAATTTGTGGAATTTCTTACCTTCTTAATGTGTTTGAGCCAATCAGTTGTGTTGTGACAAGGTAGGGTGGTATACAGAAGATAGCCCTATTTGGTAATAGACCAAGTCAATATTATGGCAAGAACAGCTCAAATAAGCAATTAGAAGCGACTGTCCATCATTACTTTTAAGACATGAAGGTCAGTCAATCCGAAACATTTCAAGAACTTTTAAAGTTTCTTCAAGTGCAGTCACAAAAACCATCAAGTGCTATGATGAAACTGGCTCTCATGAGGACCACCACAGAAAAGGAAGACCCAGAGTTACCTCTGCTGCAGAGGATAAGTTCATTAGAGTTAAGTGCACCTCAGATTGCAGCCCAAATAAATGCTTCACAGAGTTCAAGTACACATCTCAACATCAACTGTTCAGAGGAGACTGCATGAATCAGGCCTTCATGGTCGAATTGCTGCACAGAAACCACTTCTAAAGGACACCAATAAGAATAACAGACTTGCTTGGGCCAAGAAACACGAGCAATGGACATTAGACCAGTGGAAATCTGTTCTTTGGTCTGATGAGTAAAAATTTGAGATTTTTGGTTTCAAATGCTGTCTTTGTGAGACGCAGAGTAGGTGAACGGATGATCTCTGCATGTGTGGTTCCAACCGTGAAGCATGGAGGAGGAGATGTGATGGTGTGGGGGTGCATTGCTGGTGACACTGTCAGCAATTTATTTAGAATTCAAGGTACACTTAACCAGCATGGCTACCGCAGCACTCTGCAGCGATACGCCATCCCATCTGGTTTGCGCTTAATGGGACTATCATTTGTTTTTCAACAGGACAATGACTCAACACACCTCCAGGCTATGTAAGGGCTATTTGACCAAGAAGGAGAGTGATGAAGTGCTGCATCAGATGACCTGGTCTCCACAATCACCCGACCTCAACCCAATTGAGATGGTTTGGGTTGAGTTGGGCCACAGAGTGAAGGAAAAGCGGCCAACAAGTGCTCAGCATATGTGGGAACTCTTTCAAGACTGTTGGAAAAGCATTCCTCATGAAGCTGGTTGAGAGAATGCCAAGAGTGTTCAAATTGTCATCAAGGCAAAGAGTGGCTACTTTGAAGAATCTCAAATTCAAAATATATTTTGATTTGTTTAACACGTTTTTGGGTTACTGCATGATTCCATATGTGTTATTTTATCATTTTGATGTCTTCACTATATTTATACAATTTAGAAAATATTTTTTTTAAATAAGAAAAACCCTTGAATAAGTAGGTGTGTGCAAACCTTTGACTAGTACTGTACATTAGCCAGACGGTCTTACCCTGTGCAACTTACAGTAGTGACCTCATACATGTTTGTACTCCACCGCATGGGAATCAAACTCACAATCCTGGGATGGAAGGTACAGTTACACATTCACCTCTTTAACACTGGAGGGCAGTATAAGCATGATGATTAAATTACGCTTATTATTGTGTCTCACAACTTCACCCATGCACTCTGTCCACAAGCTCATGACAACAAGATTCATTTGAGCTCCTCAAGACTTAAATACTCTCCTCCAGGTGTCTACTCTACTCAAATGCACTAGCACTGACTATAGCTTATTTTATCCAAATGCCAAGAAACACACACTGTATCTTAACTGCTTCTATTCGGCCTGAAAAGTGTATGTGTGTGTGTCGCAGTATAACAATTTGAAGGACTACATGAGACACTACCGTCTGTACGGCTCTCTGCACAGCAGGATCATCGGCCACCTGGACAGATACCAGGGCAAGTGGTTTGATGAGAACGCCATCCTCTTGGAGCTCTCAGCACGACTCAGACGAGTACGAACTGGAATACTGACATCCAAATAATAATATGCTATTTTACAATACTGTTAACTAAACACGAAGACAACAAACTGCTTGAGTTCTACGCTGAATCATTTTGTATTTTTTGTCTTGCTCAGTATCTGGTTTTCATACTGGATTTTGTTCATTCCCTTGTTCATTTCTCATCCTATGTGTTTTATGTCTCAGCAGGAGGTGATCAGCTAGAACTGTACCAACCTCATCGCCAACATGGCCGTGTTTAAAGACGCAGACCCCTTCTTCCTCTCTGAGCAGCTGGAGGTGCTGCAGTTTGAGATGTACCACATGGGGGACCTGATCATCCGCTGGGGGGGCTCATGGGAGACTGCATGTATTTCAACAACAGTGGAGCCGTGGAGGTAGATCCAAATTGACAAAAAGATTGTCTGATTGAGCCTTCTTTGGAGGATATAACCACTGTGTCAACAGAGCATCACAGTACCACTGTCAAGGGTTAATCAATGTTGGGGTTTATGTAGTGCCTTCAAAGAGTATTCACAACCTGTGATTTTTTTTCGCAACATTTTGTTTTGTTACAGCCTGAATTTAAAATGAATTCAAATGAGAGTTTTTCTCACTGGCCTACACACAATCCCCGTAATGTCAAAGTGGAATTATGTTTTCGCAATTTTTACAAATTCATATAAAATGGAAAGCTGAAATGTCTTGAGTCAATAAGTATTCAACCCCTTTGTTATGGCAAGCCTAAATAAGTTCAGGAGGAAACATTTGCTTAACAAGTCACATAATATATTGTATGGACTTATTCTCAGTGCAATCATAGTGTTTAACATGATTTTTGAATGACTAGCTCACCTCGGCACCCCACATATACAATTTCAGTGTACGATTTCAAACACAGATTCAACCACAAAGATCAGGGAGATTTTCCAATGCCTTGCAAAGAAGGAGCTTAGTGGTGGCTGCATCATGTTATGGGTATGCTTGTAAACCTATTGGTAGATGGGGTCCTGAATACAAAGTGTTATGTTTGGGGAAAATCCAATACAAGACATTACTGAGTACCACTCTCCATATTTTCAAGCTTAGTGGTGGCTGCATCATGTTATGGGTATGCTTGTAAACCTATTGGTAGATGGGTCCTGAATACAAAGTGTTATGTTTGGGGAAAATCCAATACAAGACATTACTGAGTACCACTCTCCATATTTTCAAGCTTAGTGGTGGCTGCATCATGTTATGGGTATGCTTGTAATCGTTACGGTCTGGGGAGTTTTTTCAGGATTAAAAAGAAACAGAATGGAGCTAAGCACACGCAAAATCCTAGAGGAAAACCTGGTTAAGTCTGCTTTCCACCAGACACTGGAAGATGAAATCACCTTTCAGTAGGACAATAACCTAAAACGCAAGGCCAAATCTACACAGGAGTTGCTTACCAAGAAGACAGTGAATGTTCCTGAGTGGCCAAGTTACAGTTTTGACTTAATTATATTTGAAAATCTATGGCAAGACCTGTAAATAGTTGTCTAGCAATGATCAACAACCAATTTGACAGAATAATGGGCAATTGTTGCACAATCCAGGTGTGGAAATCTCTTAGAGACGTACCCAGAAAGACTCAGCTGCAATCGCTGCCAAAGGTTCTTCCACAAAGAATTGATTCTGGAGTGTGAATACTTATTTAAATGAGATATTTCTGTATTTCATTTTCAATAAAGTTGCTGACATTTCTAAAAACATGTTTTCACTTTGTCATTCAGGCCGTAGCATAACAAAATGTTGAATAAGTCAAGGGGTATGAATACTTTCTGAAGGCACTGCATCTGGACCAAGAGTCTAAAGTAATGGTTGCTAATCCAAAAGAAGTAAGATTATAAAACGGTTTGGTTTTTGTAAAGCACATGGATCATTAGTATCCTAGATTAGTACTTTAGACTAGACTGATCTTGATGAGATGAAAGAAGATCAAATGGTGTGTAGCTGATATAGTTGTGCTGCTCATGTACAGCACGCTGTGGCTTCAGAAAATAATTGTGAAAGAAGATACATTTTGTTATCATTTCCAGTTGATTGTGTGTGATTATGTACCAACAGTAAGCAAGTAGTCATTTCACTGTTAGTCTACACCTGTTGATTTACAAAGCATGCAAGAAATAACATTTGATTTCTAAAATATAAAATGTACTCGTTTAATAAGGGGAGTTTTTGCAAAGCCGAATGTGAAAACATCAGTGAAAAGCGTGTCCTGGAGGAAACGGTGTTGTACTGTGCTTCAGCATATCCACCACACACTTCCTATATTTAAATATACACAGAATTATTTACATCTTCAAGGCAGCTCGATTGAACTGCACATCAGTCAATTAGCAAATCAGAAATGTTCTATGATTCCAATTTAGTGTGGAGTCCTTGGCTCCCTTTGGTTTTCCCCTTTTAGATTCTCACCCTGACAGTGACAAATTACTACTCTGCTTGGTGAGATTGAAAATTAAAAGCATTTAGAGTTGCTCATGCATTTATGCTAATGAGAAATTCTGATATGATTTGCATGCAAAAGAGGCCAGTCTGAAAGCTCATCACTTCTCCCTCCCAGCCCCAGCCTCGCTGCGTTTCTCTGGGTATTTCTTTTCATTTTCATGCGATCAAAGAAACACCACACACTGTTTATTCACTTCAAAAGTGACATTTCATACGCCAAAGTTCCATTACGTGAATAAAATTCTGTGATGGGCTGTGAGGTGATGTTAGTATTTACATAGCCAGCAGGCTGATTATCAGCCCATGACCACTCAGCCAAACTGGGTCATTGTGTCTAGAGGTTTCCCATAGCACCACACCACAGGAGGTGAAGCTAGGAACATAACCCCATTGTACAGCTTCTCCTTGTGTTTCTCCTTTTGTTACTATCTATAGAGAAGGAATATTAAATCACATGCTAGATAACAGTGGATAGTATTAGTAGTAAGGTTATTAACATACAGTACCTATTTAGTATGTTTAATCACACTTACAAAAATCACTTACATGAACATGCTGTGAACTTTATCATTGCATCAAATGATAATTACTAAAAAGGCTTATTTTATGATAGACATTTATAGAGCCACTGGGATAATTTAGGTTTGAATATGTAGCTGACCTGTGTTTTCAGTCCAACCACTTCTTCTCTACACAGCAAATGGATTCGTTCTATCCATTTGTTTGTTTCAGTTTCTGTAATGATTGTAACCTTGGCAACAGATGCATTAATGAAGGTAGAAAATGAAATGCAGGCTTAATTTGCTTTAGTGTTCAGGGCTTCTGCAAAATGGATGTTCTTTGATGGAGGAATTTGATGAGAAGGGAAAGAGCTGACATGACACTTGTATTTGTCATCATGTCATTTCAAGGAGGATGGTGCCACAATTATGAATCCTGGTACACAGCAATTAAAAACTGTAGCATTCATTAACCATTTTTATATTCATTGATCAGCGAAGGCTGAAATGATTGCTACTGCACTGGCTTTCCAATTACGCTGCTTAATAAGAAATGTCAATATTAAGAAATAATTAAACTTGGGAATACATTAAGGTTGTCACATAATACTTCTTTTAAAAAGTTACCACCATCACTCAAATGCTATCTCCTGTAATGTGTTTTACAACGGTTTGTAAAAAAAAAATAATAATAATAGTAGGGCTTTCCACTCAGAGGCTTCTCATTTTCCTTATACTGGTTTTAAAATAGCTGTTATTTTCTTCCCTGTACTTTGCTCCTTTAATTATGATTCTTATTTTTTAATTTAACTAGGCAAGTCAATTAAGAACAAATTCTTATTTACAATGACAGCCTACATCAGCCAAACCCGGACAACGCTGGGCCAATTGTACGCTTCCCTAAGGGAATCCCAATCACAGCCAGTTGTGATACAGCCTGGAATCAAACCAGGGTGTCTGTAGTGACACCTCAAGCACTGGGATGTAGTGCCTTAGAACACTGCACCACCTGGGAGCCCCTGTCCTGACCTCTAACCTTTCAGAGCTGTGCCTGGTGACATCGAAGGGCAAGCCAACGTGACAACGCTGACCCCCTGCCGGCTCTACTCCCTGTGCTACCAGAGAGTCCTGAAGCGCTTCCTTGAGCTTAAACCCAGACAAACAGCATAGCAAAGGAGAGACTCAAAGGCCTCTCGGGTACAGTCACAAGTGATTCTTTAAAAATACCACAAAAAATACCCTATCACCAAGCATAGCAATAAAGTAACTATTTACTATTGCTTCCGAACACCTAGGCTACCACTGAGTTGCTATTAAGTTGCAGAGGGTGCTACTACCAGGCGATGGTTGTTCATTTTGACACCATTCTAATGTTGATAACATCATTTCCATGGTTGTTTGTATGTAGTGTTTTTTAGGGTGACCTGAATCTGTTCTAGTGTTTCTTAGTGACAGTCTTGTCATTTCGTATTCACTTACAGACTCTGAGCTCAGGTCCACTGAGTCTCACAAAGCTGGGTCCAAAGGGGACAACAAGGACAAAACTGGGTCCAAAGAGGACAATAAGGACGAAACTGGGTCCAAAGTGGACAATAAGGACAAAACTGGGTCCAAAGAGGACAATAAGGACAAAGCTGGGTCCAAAGAGGACAATAAGGACAAAGCTGGGTCCAAAGAGGACAATAAGGACAAAACTGGATCCAAAGAGGACAATAAAGACAAAACTGGGTCCAAAGAGGACAATAAGGACAAAGCTGGGTCCAAAGCGGACAATAAGGACAAAGCTGGGTTCAAAGAGGACAATAAGTACAAAGCTGGGTCCAAAGAGGACAATAAGGACAAAGCTGGTTCCAAAGTGGGCAATAGGGGACAATAAGGACAAAGCTGGGTCCAAAGAGGACAATAAGGACAAAACTGGGTCCAAAGAGGACAATAAGGACAAAACTGGGTCCAAAGAGGACAATAAGGACAAAGCTGGGTCCAAAGAGGACAATAAGGACAAAACTGGGTCCAAAGAGGACAATAAGGACAAAACTGGATCCAAAGTGGGCAATAGGGGACAATAAGGACAAAACTGGGTCCAAAGTGGACAATAGGGGACAATAAGGACAAAGCTGGGTCCAAAGGGGACAACAAGAACAACAAAGTCCATCCAGTTAAAAATGATTTAAACAAGGATAAAGACTACAAATACCACGTGGTAAGTTTGTTTACTTCTATTTCAAATCAGTGGTTCTTATGTACAGCATATGGGTTGATTTGACCGAATGCGATTGGCTGGAAATATATTTTAAAAATGTTTCAAACGATAGCAAAGTTGTACATAACACTGATGCATTTCATTATGCTCCTCACCTTTGGTCATTATTTCACCTCACAAAATATAATCTAGACTTAATATGATAAAACACACAAGCACGTGATAATGTATGTTTGCACTCAGTGTGTGCGCTCACTTTTAAGAGTATATGTGTTTTCAGCTCAAAGGAAGGAAGGCAGGCTCGGCTCTAATGACAGGATCAGTCTCTGGGCTGCAGCCCAGCTAGCTTCGTCTGGCTCAAAGCACACTTGTGACAGAAACACTAATTACACTGCACTGTTCCCTCACCATTCAAATGTCCCAGCACCGGTGTTATTGAAGCTGTTGTGGGCTATTTACTTTGCCATACCATAGTAAAGGAAAGTAAAGGAAACCTTAAACTCATGGACATATAGCTGAATATGCTTAGATAAATTTAAACAAGGGTGTTTTGATACTCTTATTATCCCATTAGCGGCATTTTAAATACTATTGAATCATGGTATTTATTTTCCCAAAAACAAACAGATACCAAGCACCACTCATGCATGAAAAGTTATTTGTGAATGAAGAACAAATCATGTTTGGGTATTATATTTGAGCGTTGTGTTTGTTTCAGCGGAAGGTCATTTTCAGAACCGTGTCCAATTACATTTCTGTTGTTCAAACTGGAGTCGATATCCATGTTTTATGAATAAAAGTGAAAATGGTCTGCCTGTCTCCCTCTCAGCCAGCATGTAACACTGATAGGTGAAGTATGTTGTTGTGCTGTTATGAACACACCATGACCATGTCCACGTGAGGTTATTGCTCAGACCCTGAGGTTTTCTCTCTCCGTCCTCACGGCTTCACTAATTTTCTCTGCTGAACGAACAAGGAGATTAAAGAGACCCTGGCAACTGAAAGGCTGTATCAGTCAGTTTAGAGAGAGAGAGAGAGACAGAGAGACAGAGAGAGAGAGAGAGAGAGAGAGAGAAAGAGAGAGAGCGAGAGAGAGAGAGAGAGAGAGGGAGAGAGAGAGAGAGAGTGATTCCCTCCCCCAGCCAGCGACCCCAGATTAGCTCTGAGAGGCAAAGGAGCGCCCCCGCTCTCTGACAGATGAGAAAATCCTCCGCCGGCCAAACTGACAGGGTAAATGGAAGCAATTCCTCCCGGGGCGGGGGAGAGCAGCTGTGACCAGGGCCTGGCATTCCAGTACCATTCCAGACGGGGAAAGGCCTTGCCACTAGACGCTTACCTGTGTGAAACCCCATCAGTCTCGGATCACGGGGGAGGGGGTCATGTCAAGGCTACATTGATTTCAGTCCAGCACCGCCCAGTCTCAGCCCAGTCTCAACCCAGCCCAGTGTCAGGCCAGCCCAGTTTCAGCCCTGTCTCAGCCCAGCCCAGTCTGAACCCAGCGCAGTCTCAGCCCAGTCTCAACCCAGCCCAGTCTCAACCCAGTACAGTCTCAACCCAGTTTCAGCCAAGTCTCATCCCAGCCCAGTCTCAACCCAGCCCAGTCTCAGCCCAGTCTCAGACCATTCTCAGCCCAGTCTCATCCCAGCCCAGTCTCAGCCCAGCACAGTCTCTGCCCAACCCAGCCCAGTCTCAGCCCAGTCTCAACCCAGCCCAGTCTCTGCCCAACCCAGCCCAGTCTCAACCCAGCCCAGTCTCAGCCCAGTCTTAGCCCAGCACAGTCTCAACCCAGTCTCAAGCCCAGCCTAGTCTCAGCCCAACCCAGCCCAGTCTCAGCCCAGAGCCCTGTGATAGAGTGATTAACACTGAGATCCTGATGGATTAAACAGTCCCCTGGTGAGATGTACTCTGTCTGCTACCATAGATTGTCACCAAGGATACACTCACAGAGGTGACTGTGGTGGGAGGATGGGGAGATGAGAGGAAGGGAAGAGGAGGTGGGGTGGAATGGTGGAAAGAAAAGGAGTAATGGAAGGGGGAAAGAAGGAGAATGAAGGATTAGAGGATATACAGGGAACAGATGAGGAGGGGGAAGGAGGGAGTGGAATGAGAGAGAACAGTAAATAGGAGAGAGGGTTTGTAGTGGAATTGATACAGCAAATATGAAAGGGTTTGTGGGAAAGGAACGGAACGTTTGTTTCCCCTGTCGGTGTTTAGTGCGTGGGTGTTGAGGCTGACTGGGTAGGTGAGTGAGCAGAATGCTGCATCATGGGTTGAATATTGCTCTCTGTGCACTGCTTCACCCAGGGCCAAATGGTCCAGTCTTCACTAACACAAACACAGCCACTGTTATTATCTCTCTTCGCCTGAGGAATCAATTATAGCTAAGCACCATTGTTACCAGACGGGGATCCGAGCATTAAACTTTAAAAAGTTCCAAATATAAAAAATGTATCCTTTCAGGGACACACACACAGAATATTTACTGTTAACAAATAACTTGATATCTTCAACTCCAAATGATTTATTCATACTCTGTGCCGTCTCAACACGGGGATTTGACTTACGGTTAATTTTTCTGGATTTATACATTGTTTAAATAAATATGCATCGCCTCTTGACTAATGTATAAGTGTGGCTGACAGATCCATCAGCTGCTGGCTTTATAAGGAAAACTGAGCTATGTTCCCATTGCTCCTTACAGACAGGTTTAAATACTGAGTCTATACAAGTGGAATTACCGTTTTGAGTGTTAACCTTCCAAACTAACGCCCAATGGCTTTAGCTCAGTCTTGCGACCAAGGCTAGGCTAATCTTATTCCTCCTTCCAAATTCATATGAACTCCATAATTCAGCAGGGAACTAAAATGGTAGGAGGTGATGGAGGATCAGGAAAGTGGAGCTAGCTTTCCGCAGCCCCGCTCCTGCTGAAAGCATGAGAAACAGTGTGGCAGATCTGAAATAGTTCACAGCTTCAGAACGTTCCCCGGGGGGGTGCAAATTGGCTCTCAGAGCAGTAAAAAGAAACAATTGCCCTTTACCTCTGAGGTTGCATGTCATCTCTCAACCACTCACCGCTGGGCAGTTTAAGGTCAAGTAGACCATTTTACCTTATTTCTCTGCTCTGAAGGCAGAGAGAGAAAAAGAGGGGGAGAACCAGAGAGAGAATGAGAGGGAAAGAGAGAGACAGAGAGATTCTGAAGGTCTTTGAAAGAGGTTTTACAGCCATCCCTAGTGATTTTCTTCCTTCCCTCAGTCTAAGAAACATGTTGATAATGGCTGCTTGTCAGAGGATGAACTCAGGACTCACCTTCTGTTTCTCAGGCTGACTATGTGACCTCCATACAACATGAATTATGAAGAGAACGCCATGTTGAACTCATTGCTGTTGGTTGTGTTTGGGCGTATCTCACAGTTGTCCATGAGTACAGGAGGCTACATCCAATACATATCTCTCTCTCTCTCTCTCTCTCTCTCTCTCTCTCTCTCTCTCTCTCTCTCTCTCTCTCTCTCTCTCTCTCTCTCTCTCTCTCTCTCTCTCTCTATATATATATATATATATATATATATATATATATACAGGTAACTGGCAAAACAATGGAAATACTTGAGTAAATTAGTGATACATCCCATCACGCTTTAAAAATGCTTGCCAGTGCCTGCATCCACAGGGCACGAGTGGTCACTGAATGGTTGGATGAGCATGAAAACGATGTAAACCACATGCCATGCCTGTCTTAGTCACCAGATCTCGACCCAATTCTGGAGCAGCGCCTGAGACAGTGTTTTTCATCACCATCAACAAAACAGCAAATGATGGATTTGCTCATGGAGGAATAGTGTCACATCCCTCCAATGGAGTTCCAGACACCTGTAGAATATATGCCAAGGTGCATTGAAGCTATATTCAAGTATTTAATCAGTAGCTAATTTCTCCAGATTTAGTCACCCTCCCACATGTATTGGTTATAACACGTACTGCTGTAGTGCAGTGTAGTAAATAATATCTTGCCTTTGCAGTTATGGATAATAAATCATTGAAATATCAGCATATTTTTTGCTTTGCATTTAGTGGTAGAGTGGTGAATATAATTTATTGTGGAAATGACGGTTCTTACATTAATCGACATGCAGTTCGGTATTTTGCTGTCATCCTATTATTTTGCTAATCACTGAAGAGTTCTTTCACTCATAGACTGCTTGTAATTAAATAATACAAAATAATGTACTGAGTCTATCATGGAAGCATAAATATGCAGCAATTTCTTCAGCTACAACTGAAATTATTCTTATCAGGTACCTCACCTCACTGAAGGTGAGGCATCGGTCTGAGCAGTCAGTCAGCATTTCTCTACATAACTGAGAGGAGTTCTGAATGAATTGTATAATTAATCTTGTCAAATTAAGTTACACAGAAGTCCGACCCTGATTTAGGCTGTCTGGAATATCCAAATTGCCTTAATGTGAAATCTGGCTCCAGAATGCACTTTGTTCTCTCATGTTGAAATGAGGCAAGTTTTTAGCGGAGATGAAAAGTGTATGCTGTAATAACCAGTTATTAGTTCTTATCACGCTGTGCCTTTATGTGATTAACTTCCTCGCAAAGTAATTGTAATGTTTTTTGAAAGGACGGCTTCCTTCATTAGGCATATGTACAGAAATGAAAGCAAAAAGAAAGATGGTTGGATTAATGAAATACAAAGGGCCAACTTAATGTCACATTTACTGTAACGAGATGAAAACTTGACATACACAAAATACTTGACATAAATAATAGATTACTTTCACTATGTGTATTGAGTTTAAAAAAAACTGCAATAAGTGTTGTGTCTGCTCCGCCTCCTCACTTCCCGAGTGTTCTTTATGGTTCTTTAGCACATACACCATGTCACTCAGGGATTTGTGCAGTTTCCTATCAATGCTCAAACCTTTTAGCACATCATCAATGTCCCTCCTGCCTGCCTCCCCCCTCAAGCCTTTCCCTGGCTCCCAGCCCTCTGGACCAGGAGAAAAGAAAGTGCCAGCCTCTTTCCCCTCCTCCCTTCTCCTCCCTGTGTGGAGGGGACTCAGCAGGGGCAATAAAAACGCAGCATGCAAACCCCCTGTCTGCCTAAACGGCACCCATTATCACCTGATTAGCAGTGATGGAAAACACCTCGTTAGGCTCTGTGGCAGGCAGGCAGCTTCAGAGGCCTGGGAAGGAGGCAGGCAGGATGGGTCACATTAATGTCTGGGTCTCTCTGGTGCTATTGGGTTACTGTGTTTTGGAAGCACTTACTGTAGCGACCACTGGAAACTCTGCACCCCTTAAATTTCACTGCCTCCACAATGTGGAATCGTTACAGTGAGCTCTGTACTCCAGCACTTCGGATTTGAAATTATACAATGACTATGAGGTTTAAGTGCAGACTGTCTGTTTTAATTTGAGGCCATTTTGGTCCATATCGGTTGAACTGTTTAGAAATTACAGCAATTTTGTACATAGTTCCCCCATTTTAGGGGACCAAAAGTATTGGGACCAATTCACTTATATGTGTATTAAAGTAGTCAAAAGTTTAGTATGTGGTCCCATATTCCTATCATGCAAGGACTACATCAAGTGTGTGACTCCACAAACTTGTTGGATGCATTTGCTTTTTTGTTTTGGTTGTGTTTCAGATGATGTTGTACCCTATAGAAATGAATGGTAAATAATGTATTGTCATTTTGTCACATTTATTGTAAATAATAGTAGAATATGGTTCTAAACACTGCTACGTGAATGTGGATGCCACCATGATTACGAATAGTCCTGAATGAATCGTGAATAACGATGAGTGTGAAAGTTACAGAGGTGTAAATATCCTACCCCCCCCCCCCCCCCCCCCCCCCCCCTCAAAATGCTTACCTTCCCTGACAGTTATTGTAATGGTGAGAGGTTAGCATGTCTTGGGGCTATGATATCTGTGTGTCTGTAACCTTCTCACACATTATTATTCACAATTCATTCAGGATTATCCAAAATCATTCAGATTCAGATTCAGACAACGTGATGTCCTCTGAGAGCCACTTCGTTTTGCAGCAGTCATAGAACATATCACATATACAAATCGAATAAAACAACAACAAATATCAAAGGATATTTCTAAGCCAGTAGGCAGGGTAAGTGCAATTTCATAGTTAAAGTGCATGTGCTAATGTGCAATCAGTCTAACATTTTGTTAAATTGCAGAATTGCATTCGGAATAAAAGAGTACTTGGCCCTGTTTTGGTAGCATCCACATGAATGTAGAACTATTCCAATCCAAAGTGCTGGAATACAGAGTCGAAAAAAACAAAATTGTGTCACCGTCCCGATACTTTTGGAGCTCTGTGCATTTCTAATGATTTAATGCAAAGGTTTGTGATTGGATGTAAGAATGAAGTCCTCGCTATACCACTAGGGGGAAAGTTCATCAGATAGACTGGTGGTGGCCTGGCCCCAGTGTTGCAAACTCCAGGAGTCTAAACTGTATGTGTGTGTGTGTGTTTTGTATCTGTGTGTCCACTTTATATCACATACTTAACTGTACATTTTATAGCACACTTGGCTCAATAGTCACTTAGGCCTCTGCCAAATCTGTTACTACTGAATGTATTGAACATTTATATACATCAGGGTCAAAGCAAGACTTAGTGGTAGTTTGATTTGACTCCTTTCTGGTAGTATGTCACACATCATTCAGTGTCAGAGTCCAACACGGCATGTGATTTCTGGAAGGTCAGTGGAATTCTTCTTTATTGCAGGGTGTTACTGGAGGGCTATAAAGCTTACAATCTGCTTTGACAGATACTAAAGTTGTTGTTTCAGTTAAGTGCTATACAAATCTACTGATTGGAACCCATAGATTTACTGTATGAACTGTCACTGGGTTTTAAAACCATGCTATTGTTTATCTAACTCTAATGACAATGATTTGAATCTGCATAGAAATGCATGCACAGCCGTCTCTCTCCTGGAAAGCTTGAGGCCCCTGGGGTATTTGCAAGCATAAATCTCTTTTTAACAAAACGACCTTACTCCGCTCTGTTGTTGTCATATTTAGTAACAGCAGTAGCAGGAGAAGAGGCAGGTTTGTGTGGATGCCAGCTGTATGCATTTTCAAGAGACCTTATTATGCTATGATGTACACTGCCTGTTCTCCATTGATGCCATCTCTCTCTGGGAGAGAACTGCTATCCCAGCAGAACACTTTCACCCAGAATACAGATGGAGAATCTGTCCTTTTGCACTTCTGAAATACACTCACATGGATATCTCATCCTGTAATTGGGAATCTTAATGTGAAAAAATCTTACTGTGAATAGATGACACAGTATATCATGAGATTATACAGTACCAGTCAAATGTTTGGACACACCTACTCATTCAAGGGGTTTTCTTTATTTTTGTACATTTTCTACATTGTAGAATAACAGTATTGGTATTTTAACATGGCACACCTTTTAAATGAAATGCATTCCAGGTGACTACCTCATGAAGCTGGTTGAGAGAATGCCAAGAGTGTGGAAAGCTGTCATCAAGGCAAAGGGTGGCTACTTTGCAGAATCTAAAATAAAAAAATATTTTGATTTGTTTAACACTTTTTTGCTTACTACATGATTCCATATGTGTTATTTCATAGTTTTGATGTCGTCACTGTTATTCTACAATGTAGAAAATAGTAAAAATACAGAAAAACCCTTGATTTAGTAGGTGTGTTCAAACGTTTGACTGGTACTGTATATGAGAACGTTTTGTCTCTCTGTTGTGTGTGCCAGTCCTCCTCTCCTCCATCCAGTGCCTAGTTCTCACACAGGGCCCAGAGATGGTTTTGGGTTTGCTGTCCTCAGGCCAGGGTGAATAGTTTCCTTGGCTTAAAGAGCACTTCAGGATCTTATTAGGCCTTATGGGAGAGAACATCATCCCAGGCTAAGATTCCAGGCATCCAGCATTTCTGCCCTGTGACCGCTGGCATGTTGAGGACAACCACCTCTCAATTCTTCCCTTACAACATCCAGTGCCAATGAGGTATTACTCACATTATATACCTATTTTAATCAAATACCAGGCACCCTGCTGGTATCCAATGGAATCCCACTGCTCCTAACAGTCCTGCTGGTTTCCAATATAATCCCACTGCTCCTAACAGTCCTGCTGGTTTCCAATATAATCCCACTGCTCCTAACAGTCCTGCTGGTTTCCAATATAATCCCACTGCTCCTAACAGACCTGTTGGTTTCCAATATAATCCCACTGCTCCTAACAGACCTGCTGGTTTCCAATATAATCCCACTGCTCCTAACAAACCTGCTGGTTTAAAATATAATCCCACTGCTCCTAACAGTCCTGCTGGTTTCCAATATAATCCCACTGCTCCTA